>NC_057799.1:116678262-116737238 GCF_018294505.1 Triticum aestivum
GGGAAGGCCTGCTCCCTTTTTTTTCCTGCTCTGTTTCTGTTTTCTGTTTTCTTTTTATTTGCTTATTTCCTTTTCTGTTTTATTTCATTTAAAAGTATTTAGGTATTTTATAAAAATGTGTTTTCTCCACCATAATTACTAGTGTAATATTTGGCACCCACTGAACATTTTTGTTTGAGTTTTTGAAAACTTTTATTTTTCACTTTAATTATATTTGAAGTTTGAACTAGGAGTTTGAAAAGGAAGGTGATTCAAATGTGATCAAGCCCTGTTTAGCAACATGATTAGCTTAATCACAGGGAGTTACTATAGCATGATTCTCAGGGTGTTACAATGAGGACGAGCAGGATCCATATACTCAGTGGCGCCTGGCAACTTATTCCGATGGATCACCTCTTCTTGTCTGTATACAGGGCACTGCTGATGTTACTAAGGAAGCAGGTGTTGTCTCGCATGGTCGCACTCTCCGGACCTATTCCAACATCTGTTCTAGGGTATTCGGGGTGGATACTAGTGTGCTAGCGCCAACACCTTCTCCCTAGTTTAGTGTTGATAGTCTTGGAGGAAACTCGCTCTTCCTTGGACAAAACTATCCAATGATGGTGAAAGGTGATCCAGCTGCTGCTGACACAACATTACTACCATTTATGAGAAGCAACTGTATCTATACCTCAGACATTTCTATGCTTCCCTGCCGTGGCGATCACAATATGCGTCCTGACATAGGCCGCTTCAGCCTGGGTGATCAGTCATGCGTTGGTCTCGAGATTGACAGTAGCTGGCCCTTCCCAGAGAATCACTTCAGGTTCAAAGCAAGCATTTCCAACGCAAACGAGTGGTTGAGCTGAAGTTCATTTCGTTGCTTGTCATTTGTTGTGTGATGAAAACTTTAGTATTTATAATGTATCCTCGTTGTCGTCGTGGGTTGATGACCTATTGTATGTAATGCTAAATGATATGCCTATAATAAACTTAATAAATTTATGAATGGCTTTCGAGTCACTTCTCAGAGTGGGTGCTGCGACGAGGCAAAAATATATTTTCGAATACATAATTGTATGTGCATTGCAACAGGTTATCGAATGAGTCCAATCAACAATAGTACTACTATTTGTACTGGCTTCACAGGCTTCACGCGTCGGGCGGGTGTTTTTACTGTAGCCGTGAATCCCATCATCCTAGGTCCTCGGATGAGTCCAGTAGAAATTGCATTCCGATGTTTGGGTTCAAACTTTCAAAAGTGATGCACTATCTCTACGTCTACGTATACGTAATACAACAAGTTTTAAACTTGAGACCAGCTATCCACCCTCACAAAGAACACTTTTTAACCTAGCACAGACTCTAGGAAATTTGGCCACAGTGTGAGGTGGGCCATATGTTAATGTGTTCGCTGTACGTAACCAGCACCTCGAATCCTCGATATATAGTAGGGTGGCATGGGCCAGAACAAGCATTCACGTCCAGGAGTACGACATAGGCCACCAGTACGACTTCCATCTAACACCATATTTCTTGGAGTCCATGCTACAACTATCTCTTCAACCTCCTCGTTTCTCTAACTCAGCCATCGCGCGGCGGGCGAGGTGGGGGTTTGCCGATAGTCGGTCTCCTCAACTGCGGTCCCACTTGTAAGGCCAACTCCAACGCACGACCCCAAACGGACGTCCGTTTTGCCCGGATTATGTCCGTTTGGGTAGGGCAATGGGGTCGTGTCTGGGCTATTTCTTGGATGCGGTGGTTGTGCGCCCAACGCGCGGACGTATCCCGGCCGCGTACATTTTTCTTTGCGAACACATATCTTTTTTTCACCATTGATTTTTGGTACATGGAATTACATCACCAAATTTTGACTAGAAAAGCAAGACCAAAGAAAATAAGAACCACAAGAATACATTTTAGAAGATATCCAACTTCCATAACTGCCCCTGTAAGTTGGATTAGTGCCTTCGCGATGCATTCATTGTTGATCTGCGGAGGCTCGATCTTGCGTGCTTCTTTCTTCTTCGAGTGTAAAGAAGTAGACTTTGCTTCCTCGCATCTAGTCTCATGTCTAGCCTCTATTCTATCAACAAGTGCACTAGTCTCATCTCTAGCCACTATGCTAGCTAACAGTGCTAGAACATCTACTAAATTGCGCTCTATAATATATCGATGTACTCTTCTTCCCCATACCAAAAGTTGCATCCATTCTACACAATAAAATTTTAAGTTAGCACAACTAGTCAAATCCGAGAGCACAACCGAAGCTAAAGTAGCACATACCCCATTGGTTGAGCACTTGATGAACACCCATCCGGGATGTTCCGACGTTGTAGACACGGCGCAAGACCTTCTTTGGGCAGTCGTCGCATGTAATTAGTGGCAACGGTGCGCCGACAAGCTTTTGGGCCAACACCGAGCCCGACCGACCGCCATTCATGTATCTGCCGGCGGACCGCCGACGGTGTAGATCCGAGCGGCTAGAGGAGGATTCAGTACCTGCATGCGGCCTTGCGGCCTTGCCGGGGCCTTCCGGCCCGGTGCCCGTCCAGTCAATGGCGCGGCGCGGCCTCCCACAGCCGGGCAAGCTCAAGCCTAACCGGATCTGCTCCAAATCCGGTCGCCGGGTGCGCAAAACACGTAGCCGTGGTTGGGTAGCTCGTGGGCGTCGAGGGAAAGGGGGTTGGGCGAACGCGCGTCCGAGCTGCACGCGCTAGAGTTGGCCTAAGTGAAGATGCAAGACAGCACGCGTTTCCCTAGCGTCATGGAGGACCAACCGTGTGGGGGTGCGAAGTGGCTTCGCTCGTGTGGGGGACGGAGCCAATTTGTTGTGTGATGAAAACTTTAGTATTTACTAGAATGTTTTGCTGGAACTAATCTATAATCCAACATGTATCCTCGTTGTCGTTGCGTGTTGATGACTTGTTGTATGTAATGAATGGTACATTTGCATATGCATGTCTAAACTCAATTTATGAATGGTTTTCGACTCACTTCTTGGAGTGTGAGTACCGTAGTATTATAGCCATCATCCGGTTATATGAAGTTGCCACATCACATAGAGCCAACCTAATATTGGAGTATGCTAGCACAATAGTTAGTTCTAGTTAGATCAACTAGAGCTAGGTGTCGCATAGAGGCCGATAAATATGGTGATAGCGTGACTGTGTGAGGTGGGCTTGTACGTAGTATGATGTAGGCACAGGGCTTGCCGTGTTTCCTATTCCTCCAGTCTAAATGTGGAGAAGATTTGGTCGAGTTCTTCCTCGTTTTGCCGACACGTGGGACATCCAGCATCCAGGTCGTGTCATGCAAGAAAATGGAGTGCTAGTTGAAGCCACATGATGTGCATCTTGGGTTAAACTGTAAATAGAATCTTACTCTTGAGTAACTCCAAAAGCGGCCACTGAAGATCTTTATTGGATTTGTTTTTCATCACTAGCACGTCGAGGTGAAAGATGTGCAGGTTCAGTGGGTCCTCTTGCGTTTTCTCTGACATGTGGGACCGCATGTGAGCAAACAGACGATGGGCTCCGTGCGTCTGCTGGCTGGCTAAGAAGAGAGAGGAGGGTTGAGCACGGACTCCAGGAAATTTGTTCTACGTAACCAGCACCTCGATATAGGCTCGACATAGTAGAGTGGCATGGGCCATAACTAGCATTCACGTCTAGTAGTACGGCACACGCCACCCACACGAGTCCCATCTGACACCAATTTTCTTGGAGTCCGTGCTACAACCATCTCTTCTCCCTCCTGTTTTCTCTGCCATTGCGCAGTGGGCAGGGCGGGGGTTTGCCGATAGTCGGTTTCCTCAACTGCGGTCCCACTTGTAAGTGAAAATGCAACACAACACACATTCCCCCTTGAGTGGCGTGCCGGACCAACCGTGTGGGGGTGCGACGCGAACATGGCAGGCTTTTCCTTTTGAACTTGTAACTTGTAAAATTTGGAGGTGGTTCTGCTCCATGGCGCGACCGATAGATAGAAATAACGATTTTCCCTAGAGTAATGAGAAGTTTGGTTTTGGCGCGGTTTATGCATGGAGTACATATGAAAATTATGAAGTTGATGCGAAAGGTAAGATAATTACTCATAGTACCATATACTACTACATGGATTTGACGGAAAGATAAAGCTACATACAGATCCATCAACGACATCCTCATGCCCTAGTGCGCCGGGTCACGAACCGACGTGTGAGGAGCAGCGGCGTTGGCGGCGAGCTCAACGTGCTTCTGAACAATGTCGTCCAAGGTTGCCCTGCGGTCCAAGAAGGCCAATGACCTATCTACCTCCTCTTGCACGTAGTAGTCCTTGTGGACGATTTGCGCGTAGATGTGGGTGATTATGTCGATGGTGTCTTGCTGCGCCAGGCGCTGCGCGGCGAGCGCGACCTCGAGGTGGACAATCTTCGGCGCGACGGCAGGCAATCGCAGGGCCACCAGTGCGTCGAAGAGGTTTTCACCATAGAGGTCGTTGAGGGTGGCGGGCCTCGCAGAGCCTGGGCGTGTGGACTGGAGGCGTACGTCAAGGTCGTACGCGAGCTTCTTGACGACCGTGAACTTGTCGAGGAAGCTGACGAGCACCTCGTCGAACAAGGAGACGAAGTTGTCGTCCAAGCGGCCTCTCGCCCTGGCGGCCTCAAGCACGACTTGGAGACGTTCCTTGGTGCCGGGCGGCAGGCCGGCGTCGTGGACCATCTGGCACAGCCGGCTGATGCTCGCGCTCATCGCCTCCACGGGTCTAGCTTCTAGTCAACTGATCTTGCGATTGGAATGATCACTCTTGCCCTTGGTTAGGGTGCGTAGGTGCATAGGATTTCGTAGATTGGACTGGCGGGGAGCCTTTATATGAGAAGTGCAGACTGCGTTGCATTCACGTGTGTGTTGACCATCTACTCCTCGGCCCTCTACTGCACCTGCCTTTGGGTGTATGATAGGTGGAGCAGCCACCAGTTGGGCCCTCCTATCATACACCAAAGGCAGGTGCAGTAAGTCAATGAAACTGCGTCCCTGTGGGACTGAGCTCCGGTGCCTTAACTGCACCTGCCTTTGGCTGCATGATAGGTGGGCCAGCTACCTGTTGGGCCCACCTGTCATACACCCAAAGGCAGGTGCAGTAAGTCAATGAACTTGAGTCGTCCTCTAGTTGGGCATCTCACCGGACCTCTAGTTGGGGCCAAACGAGAGAACTTTGATGTTTACTGGTTTATTGGTCCCCTTTGCATTTTGCGCCCAGTTTGAGCTTTGATTTAACTAATAAAATGTTAATGCATGTAACCAAAAATGTTGTGCTAAGTAGTCTCAAGTCATTGGATGCATACGCACCCCACATCTCGTATTGGGTGATTTCTTATTTCGTGGCAAAAAACAGGGAACGAGGTGGGTAGTTAATGCACCGTGCCTAAACGTTTTGGGATCACTATTTGGTTTTCGTAACGTGACTAATGCACCAGTATGGAGGGAGTACAATAGTATTCTTTGCTTGCAATTTTTTGTTGGTAGCTTACCAAGCTGAGCGCTCGGTGAGTACAATAGTAGTCTGATTGATGAGACTTCAGATTTGAGCCATCTACCGGAAGGAATAAAACAATACACCATGTATTTATTTATAGAGGGAGTGGTATATTTTTTGTGACATGCATTACTAGATATTGCTAGTCAAATACTAAATCCAGATGGACATGGTAGTACTACTAAATCCAGACGGTGGTGCTTGTACTAGTAGTAGTACTGTACTACCCGTTGGTCAAATTATTACGTGCTGCTCCTCACAGTATAGTGACAAGACCCTGCGCCGGAGATGACACCTGAGTGTAGGTGTCGGCGTTCTGGGAACGGGGGTCCCCAGACTTGCCTGCCTGAGGCCCATGGCGTGGCTATGCTAGCAGGCCTGTATGGCCCATCTTCATCAACGAGACATTCAAGACCCTCGCGAGGGGCCGAGCCTCGCGGGGCGGACGATGCAAGACCTCCTCAGGAGCGGCCTCACCAGGCTGCCTCGCGAGGAGCGGAGAAATCAAGGCAGGGCAAACCTCGCGAGGCTCTCGTGACGTGAGCCATGACGATCAAGATCAGGCGGGCGCCAGCGCGCGCAGCATCCTTGTTTCCTCTTGGTACTAAGGAGGCAAGCGCAAGCGCTGAGTACCAAGGCATCAAGCAAAGGTTTCCATATCAGTGCAACGAGACCAAGACCAGCAGGACGGCAAGACGGAGGTCACCGTAGAGCCCAAGGCGGCGTCACCACCAGAGCCTTTGGCAGGCGAAGACTACTTTTGTCAGGATAAGCTGTACTAGCTGTCCCCTTTCAAATTGGCCGTTGTTGGCTCCCTTCCCGCTCAATATTTGGGGAGAGGACCAAGGCCTCCATAAATAGGACTAGCCACCACAGTAGGAGGCAACTTAGCCCAAACTGATTGAGAGACATCTCACCCACACAAGTTCGTCAAGCACAATAACACCTCAACCTCAGGAGGCTGTTCTTCCCCTTGTACTGTTCACCATCATCCCAAGAGGCAATCCACCACCACCACACTGGAGTAGGGTATTACACCACAACGGTGGCCCGAACCAGTATAAATCTTGTGTCCTTTGTGCTGTGAGTTCGTCGAGTTCGTCCGCGAGATCTTAGCGAGCCAGGGCGTAGATCGATAGGGAGGAAATCTTCACGCGCACCCCAGTGTTCGAACCTTGAGGGTTTTGCCGGAACCCGTGATCTGACATTTGGCGTGCCAGGTAGGGGTGCGCCGGAGCCTCTTCCCCGCCAATCGACCCGCCGACGCTCCGCGGCCCCGATGTCCGACGACCCGGGGGCCGACTCCGACCGCTGGGCAGCCTGGGCAGCCCGGGCGGCGCCACCTGCCCATGAAGACCTCAACCCCGCGCTCCAGGCGGCCCGAGTGCCGCCTAATGCCGCAGGGCGCGGGCGGCATGGCGGGGCGCCGTCCACCCTCACTCCACGACAAGCGCGAGCAGCTGCAAGGGCCGCAAGCCACGCCGCAGCAACGGCGCCACACACACGGCGGGAGCAGGCGAACATGCGGGCCGCGCTCACGGTGGCGCGGGAGTTGCTGCGGTGCCGACTGATGGAGAGCGGCCGGGATGCACTGCTGGAACGCGTCGCTGAGCTGCTGGATGCGGCGGCATCGGGAGCGCCGCCTTTCTGCTATCTGCTTCCTTCTCAGGCCACTACGGATCTCACGGCGGGCCTCGCCGCAACCACGCGCCCTCAGGTGTGCCTGGGGGCTTCGTCGACACCAGCACGGTCGGCGGCGCCGGGGGCCCCGCCGCCCCCGAGCCGCCTGCGACAAGCATGGGCACGAGCGTCGCCTCCCATGTTCCCAGTGAGATGTCGCGCTACCATCCTCAGGACGTCGCGCTGGGCCGGGCAACGTGGAGTGTGGGGCACTACGGTGAGGTGTTCGGGGTAACAGCCCCGGAAGCCTACGTGCCCCGCATGATGGACCAAGAGTACACGCCGGTAGACGACCCGGTCTCGTTCCTCGGAGAAGGCTGGGAAGAAGAGGCGCTAGAAGCTGAGGCCTTCCGGGAGCCGACGGGGAACCACGACAACTGCGCCTGCGACAACAACTACAGGGTACCGCTAATCTCTCAAGAGCAGGCTTACGCTAACCGTGGGCTGCAAGTGAATCAGGTCACAACGTCGGCCGACGACCCGGGCGCAGCGGCCCCCCTTCCGCCAGGGGAAGCACGCTGGGGGCTGCATGGAGGGAGCTAGGAGCAAGGCCCCTCCCCACGGAGGTAGGCCTTTTGCCGGGGAGGTGCCGGCGAGCCTTCCCTCGGCAGAGGACCCGTGGTCGCCGAGGGCGCCGTTGGCGTCCCCTTTCCCCCTTTGTGCTGTCCTAGTTGCCGGTCGGCTCAAAGGTGGTCAAGGGCGGCGCCAGGCGGGGCCCTTGTCTGGCGATACGAAGCAAGGCCGGTACCTGTGAAGAAGGCTCGGTGCCTATGAAGATCGCCGCCGCTGACACTCTCACATAATAATGAGTGGGGTTGTACACGCCCCGGAGTCTCCGGAGAGCCGCCCTCGGGCCTCGCGGGCTCCCTCCCACGCCTAGTGGCAGCACTTAGCTCTGCGCTGGTGAGAAGACTTGAAGACAAGAAGACTAGACTAGGTGCCGGACGCGGCCATTTGCTTTGAATCCCTTTTCTGTAGCCTTGCCCTTTGGATTTGGATTTAAGTTGAAGTTGAGTTTTCATTGATGCGCGCTGGGGGGTGCCTTTTCTCGTTCGGAGCGATTTCTCGTTATCTGGTTCTCACCTTGTTTTGGACTCACGCACCACGCCTTCCACTCACGAGCCCCTCGCGAGCTGGATTGGGCGAGGCACGCGTGTGCCGCGCGCGCACGCTAACGCCACAGATGGTGCTCGCCTCTCACAAGCCTCCCCCCTCGGGTGGATTGACGGGCTCTCCAGGAGTCCCGAAAGCTCATAACCTCACGATTCGGTTCGTGACCCGCCCCGACTAAGGTAAGCCACGATGGGAACTTGCCGCCAGATTTACGGTTTCGCGAAGGCGCACACTCAGTTTGACATAAGAGAATGAAGGCAGTGGTTTGTTTACACGAGGGGCTCCCCCTCTCAAAATGCTCTCACAATCTTTAGGGGCCACGCCCGAGTTTTTGCATACAGGATAAAACATCAGGGGAACATGGGATCAGCCAGATAAGTCGCTCGCTGCATCGCCTTCGGACGCGTCACTCGCGTCGTCGTCGTCTTCGCCGGCATTGTCGCCGCCTTCGGCGACGCCTCCATCGCCATCGTTGACCACGTCACCTTCATCTGCTGCGACCACCACCGCTTCATCTTCGGAAGTGAAGGCCCTGACCAGCGCGTCCATGTTGTCCTCCACCCACCGCGCCAGGTCACCACGAATGGCCTGCGGTACAGGGGCAATGGCGGCGTCGAAGTCGAAGTCGGGGAAGGAGTTCCGAAGATGGCTGAAGACACGGGAGAACGCGCGCTCGAGTAGGCCCCGGCTTCTCTCTTCCACAAGCTGGCGATCCCTATCAGACTGGGCTTCCAGGTGCGTCACCACGTTGGTGAAGAAGTTCAGGTGACTGGCGTAGTCATTCGAGTGGGGGTGCGGTGCATTCTCGTCATAGATGTAGCCCAGGGCGGTATTAGCCCTGTTCCGGAGGTCCTGAAGCATGGGGGCGTGCTCGCGCTCCAGCGTCCGCCGTTGAAGCACTTCCTCCCTGTTTTGTCACGCGACAGCCTCAGCGTCATCAACCAGTTTCTGAAGAGAAAGCAACTCGACGCGGGCGGAGGCCAAGTCCGCCCGCGCCGTGACTAGGGCGGCAGCCGTGGCCTCCTCACGCCTCTCCGCCTTATCTAACCTGGGCCTGAGAGCGGCGGTCCTACCCGCTGCCTCAGTTCCCGCAAGCTTCAACTTCAGGTCGTGCCAACCTTCAAGATTCGCGCGAACCTCGGCCACCCGGCGGTCGACTTCCTCCTGGACCTTGGCCTCACGAGTCCCGACGACATCTTCCGCTTGGGCAACTTGACGCTCCCTCATCTCTAGTTGCTCAAGCTCGAGGCTACGCTCCACGGCTTCCAGAGCCAATGCCTCCTCGCGCTTCCGGACCTCCTCTTCCTCGGCAGGCGTCCCCCTCAGCGACGCAAGGGCGGCTCTATGCGCCTCCACTTGCCGCTCGAGGGACGCACTCCAGGCTTGGAGCTCCCACGCGCGCTTCTCCGCAGCCTCGCGATGGCGGTCAGCCTAGCGAGCCTCCTCCAAGGCTCGGGAGCAAGCCTCACGGGAAACCTTGAGGGACGCCTCGGCCTTCGCATTGTCAAGATCACGCTGGTAGCGGCCAAGGTTGATGGCCACCCTCAGCTTACGTCGTTCCTCCACTAGCCAAAGACCCTCAGCCTCAAGGCGCGAGTCGACACCCGCGAGTTCTTCACCAAGTCGGCTCATCGCGCCCATCGCCTCCTGGAAGAGCTCATGACGAACGACGCTCCGCCCGCGCTCGAAATCCAATGCACGGCCCACCTCGTCCTCCACCACGGGGGCTGCAGGCGGGACGTGAAGGGGCGCACCCCCTCTCAGCAGGGTGCTGGGGGCTGGTGCCGCTCCAGGTGCCAGCCCAACCTCACGAGGGGCCCCGGCCAGCCGGGGCCCGCTGCTTGAGGAGGAGCTGAAGACCGAAGCCAACCCACTGCTTGAGGAGGAGCTGAAGACCGAAGCCAACTAGCTGCTGTCCATGACCAGAGGAGGAGTCCAAGGAACGCCCACCAAGCTCCAAGCCAGGCCGTGGAGGAAGGGCGACGGAGCCGCAGATTCAAAGCGCCATGAAGGCGAGCGCACCCCCTCGACCGGCCCAGCTCCAGGAGCGGCATGCAGGCTCGGGATGCTCAAGGCCGATGGGGATGCCGAAGAAGGAGGGGATTGCTTCTCGGGGGACTCAACGGCCCTGGCAGAAGGGGTCCTGAAGAGCCAGCGTCAGGGAGGAAAGCAGCAATCAAGAAATCACAAGGTGCAGTACTTACTCGTCGACGGCGATGTACGTTCGTCGCTTCAACGCCCGAAGATACTGCTGCCGCTCGGAGATCCTTTCCTCTTGCGGAGTTCCTCGAAGTCCAGACAAAGCCAACCAAAGCGCTGAACGTGGCGGCTAGTACGGGGTTGTCAGGACCCTGATTCTAAGTCACACGGATCTAGCATGTAACACCTCATATCTTTTTGCGGCCTCACGCACGGTATTCCCACGGGTGTCGCCTTACCTGGCCCGGGACCGTTTGCATCTTTTGGCTCACGTATATGATAGTGTCGCTAGCATCCATATGACAGAGAACCCAGGGCGACATGACTAGTCATGAACCCAAAGTGGCACTAACTTACGGGGACAGGCATACATGCAACAACATCGAGCATGTCGGTCATCAGCGTGTGAATCTGGGCTGTAGCAACTGGGCTAACAGGACTCCGGGAATCCGGGCTGTAGCAGGCTAGCAGGACTCCGGAAGTCACCGCGTGACATTTTCCCCGAAGGGACAGACACAGGAACGATGTGAATCACATGTCGGCCAGTCTAAGCATTCCGGAGCAGTAGTGCCAGGCTAGCAGGACTCCGATAAACCGGGCTGTAGCAGACTACCATGGCTCAGTGGAAACACCAGACTACATTTCCCCATAAGAGAGGCTACCAAGGATAGACAACTAGGTTGTCGGATCCCACACATACGAAGCATTTCAATCATACACACAATATGCTCGATATGTGCAAATACAACATGGCATCACAACAAGACTCTACGACTCAGAGTATTTATTCATAAGCCTCCGAAGAGTCATATATTACAAACATGGGTCTCATGACCCAACATGCAGAGCATACAAGCATCAAGCGGAAGCATAAACATGTCTGAGTACAGACAACTACAAATGAAAAAGGCTGATAAGCCTGACTATCTACAAGACCCTCCCAAGGGTACAAGATCGTAGCTGAGGTAACAAGCTAAACGTCGAAGTCCACGCGGAACTACTAGTGAGACCGACGTCTCTCTGCAAAAACATAAAATAGGCAAACGTGAGTACAAATGTACCCAGCAAGACTTACATCATAACTATCTACATATGCATCAGTATCAAAAGGGGTGGTGGAGTTTGACTGCAGCAAGCCAGCTTTGACTCGGTGGCTAACCTGAACTACGACTACAAGTAACTCTTTTGAGGTGGCGCACACGAGTCCACACATTCACCAATCAATACACCACTAGAGATCCGCTCCCGTCTCCTCACGAGAATGCCATCCATAGCACTCACGCTTATCTTGCGAGTTTTATAGTATCCACTTTCACTTGTCTATGAACTGTACAGGCAACCCATAAGTCCTTTTCCGCAGACACGGCTATTCGAATAGATGATGTTAACCCTGCAGGGGTGTACTTCTTCACACATGCTCTCGCCACTTACCACCATGTACACGTCGTGTATCTCGGCAACCTTCAAGCGGAAGCATGGTGAGGGAGTCTGCCACGACCTGACTAACCACGCAAGTCTGTAGTCCAGGTTTATCGCCTATTCGGGTTCCATCTGCAAGGAGATCCGGCCGGGGTGTCGCTCACGGGCTCAAACGATGTGTGCAGGGTTCCCAAGCCCACCGACCGGGTGCCACTTGGTACACCGTGCCACTGTGCCTAGTCTGTCCCAAGCCCACCTGTACTGGGTGCCACTTGGTAGACTACTAACACTACCTACAAACACCAGAAACTAGTTGCAACTCCTGGACAGAGATCAAGTTGATTTATAAGTCGAGAGAGCTTGGAGCGCCCGGAGCCCAATGTGTGGTAGTAACTATTCATGGATCACAAACACAGAACTCAGCTCCTGAGGACGGCTTCAATGAGACAACCCACCATGTACTCCTACATGGCCTCTCACCGATACCTTTACCAAATCGTGTTCACACACTTAGCTCTCAACGGTAGGACATGTTCACGACATTCCAATTCATCCCCGATGAATCAGACCTGACTCAACTCTAAGCAGTAGCAGGCATGACAACAAGCATGAATGAGTAGGCACATCAGGGCTCAAACAACTCCTACTCATGCTAGTGGGTTTCATCTATTTACTGTGGCAATGACAGGTCATGTAGAGGAAAGGGGTTCAACTACCGCAACAGGTAACAGATGAATCGTTGTTGTCCTAATGCAGTAAAAGAGAGCAGGAGCGAGAGAGTGGAATTGTATCGGAATGAACAAGGGGGTTTTGCTTGCCTGGCACTTCTGAAGATAACATTGAGTCTTCATCAGTGTCAACGATCACAGCGTCGGAGCAGCGTCTACCGAGAGGGGACAATTTCCAGCAAATAAGGAAGAGGACAATCAATGCAATGCACAATATGATGCATGATCATGACATGACAATATGTTGTGATTTGAGCTAATGCAACTAGTAACAGAAAGGTTTGGGTTGATTTGAACTCAAGGTTCAAATTCAAATTCAAACTATGAATTCAAATAGTGCATTATCATGTTTTGGACTAAACAGTGAGGTTAAGTTGTTCAAACATGCATGAAAATGCCATATTCAGATTTCTTGGATTTTTCTGATCATTTTTCATATATAATTTATTTCATTTGGAGCTATAGATTAATTTCTATGATTTTTCAAAGTTTTGGATATTTTCTGAATTAAACAAATCATTTAAGATTTATTTAAATTCCAGAAAAGGATTACTGCGTTAGCCTGACATCATCATGACGTCAGCAGGTCAACGGGGCACGGTCCAGGTCAAACCTGACCAGTGGGACCCACTGGTCAGTGACCCTGTGACATTTAGTGTCACAAACAGGTGGGTCCGGTCAACGGCCACGTCAGCGAGGTCAACACCGATGCGTGGGGCCACTGTGTTTAGATTAAACTTAAACTATTTTTGTTAGCTGGTTAGTTAGGCAGTGGGGCCCGCATGTCAGCGAGCCAGGGGGTTAGTTAGTGGGTCATTAGCCACTAATGACGTTGCCACGTCAGCACGCCGGAGTTGAACGCCGGCGAGCACGCGAACGCGGCGGCGACACTCGGGAACGCGCTACAGGCGGCGGCTGGACGCGCAAAGACCACCAGAGGGTAGCCCGCGCTCTCCCGCATCCAGAGGAGCAGGTGGGTGGCTGCGGGGGCGCCGGAGCTCACCGGAACGGAGCTCGCGGCGGTGGCTGGAGCACGGTTCCATGCGGGTTCGCATTGTGGTGCACGGCAGGACGTGGGGGTGGTTGTGTTCGTCTCCTGGAGACGTGTTGAGCGCGTTGGCGGGCTCGGACGCGAGCGGCAGCAGCTGTCGCCGCGGCGGTGGTGAGCTTTCGGCTCCGGTGAAACGGCGGCTAGAGGTTGAATTAGAGCACGGGAGTAGGGGAAACAGAACAGGGGCTCACGGCGATCTCGAGGGCGTGGTCGGAGAGCTCGGGGGAGGTCTGGTGCGGCCGGGACGACGACGGCGCTCTCGGGCGGCCGACGATGAAGACGGCGGCGAGGACGACGATACGGGGCTTCCGGCATCGTGTGCGTTGGCGTAGGGGATGAGAGTGTCAAAGCGGAGCCCATGGGCACGTCAGAGGGGCGAGGGGGTGGCTCTAGGCGCGGCAGCGGCAAGCCGCGGCGGCGATGGCGCTCGGGGAGCTCGGGGATGGTACTAGAGGGCGAGGGAGAGCAGAAAGTGAGGGGAGAGGCAGAGAGGGCTGCGGAGCGTCTCCAGACGCGTCGAGGGCGCCTCGGTGGCAAGCAGGAGGTGGCCAGGGCAGCGCGCGCGGCCGACAGGCAGCTGCCTGCCTACTCTGGCGGGAGGTTGATGATGACTAGCAGTGTGGGCCAGTGGGCCGCACAGTGCTGGGCTAGCTGGGCTGGTGAGTGGCCAGGTAAGTGGCTGGGCTTCTCTCTCACTCTTTTATTTTTGTTCTATTTTCTATTTTTGTTATTTCGTTTTGATTTAGTTTATTAACCAAATCATTTCAATAATTCCTGTAAATAATTTTGGGCATTAACTGAATTATTACAGAGGCCCTTAACTATTTTCAGAATTTTTGGGGCATTTAAAAAGAATATTAATAGTATTTAAATGCCCCAAATCAAATACAATATGGGTTGTTCAAAAATCCAGAATGGCCTAAAAAGGTGTGCACCATTTTTGTCAGAGGTTCTGGACCAATTCAAAAATGATGAACTTTTCAAAAGTGCATTCTGGGTCCTTGAAAATGTTTTTAAGTTGAACCTATTTGATTTAATTTGGTGCTAGGGTTTATCATCCCCATTTCAACTTTAATTGAAAATTTAACATGATGCATGGATGCTTTAATGCAACTAATGGCAAGCAAATTCTAGGGTTGTGACAACTCACCCCTAGTAAACAAGAATCTCTCCCGAGATTCTAGACATGAGGTAAGAAGACAGAGGGGACACAAAGCTAGCATGATCTTCATGATCCAACTGCCCTCATTGAAGATGTTGATTCGTCCTAACATAATGATCTTGGCGTCTTTGCCTTCGAGATCTTTGTCCAACACGATGACGACAGAGAGAAACTCGATAGAAATCGATCTCCTTAAAGATCGAGCAACTCACGATCAACTCACGGAATAAGACGTTGAACATCTCTTGAGCTGAGAGACAAAACACACCTTAAAAAGGACGGAAGAAGCAATTGATGAGGGTGACAAGGTAGCGAGGAAAAATTGCCATGATCCATAACGAGGCACCGCAGGGAAGGTGACTCGTAGAATTATTCCCTTAAGTGGCCAAAAAAATTACTTTTGATACAGAGATCATTGATACTCTCTATACCAGCCTAAAGCAATTCCCAAACAATCGTTTGAGGGAGTTCGGAAGAATGGCAAACTCAAACTAGGATGGATGATGTGGACTACCTTGTTGAGGATAACACAAAGGATGATTTTTGCTTATCACCGGAAATAGAAGGGAGCCATGGTAGGACCACTTTTGAAGTCGATCCTGATCAGTAATTACTGAGAAGGGTAGTCCATGGTAGGATGGCACAACGGCGGTGCAAACTGGGAACAAAATGCAAATGCTGGGAATGATTCTAGTAACTGGGGAGAAACCCAACAGTGGAGAGTGATTCGACTGCTGGAATGGTTTTAGCATAACCGAAGGAAACTGGGAGCGATCCCGTTAGTGCCGGTGATAACACCTAGTGCTTGTGCGTGCTCTCAGGAACTTGAGCATTTCCATATTCATCAAGGTTTTACCAATATCCGTGGCAAGGATCCTGGCAACACAACATACTACCATGATGAATAGTGATGGATGATGCGGATTCAAGGAGGGTAACACCTTCTCAGATTTCACCTTAGCGAGGCCAAGGAAACAGAATCTGGATGATCGACCGAGAGACATTTAGCACTCCGCTTCTAATGTTCTCCTTGATGTGCTAGCGTAATCCATTCATAGATATGGTTGATATCTAAAACATCATGTAAAAGGTCGGACTTCGGAAACACAAAATCCATAAGGAACAACTGCTGGAATAGACTCTACGAGATCCTTATGGGGAGGTGGCCAACTTCTTCAAGGAAGATACTACAATAATAGGTCTTTCGGCTGGGTGTGTTGGCCACAACATCCACTTACCGGGTACGGAGAGACCAATATTATAGTTCTTAGGAAATGTTCCAACCATCATATCTGCCTGAGATTTAGATCTGGTTGGTGTCAGAATAATCCAGACTCATCGGGTCTGGAAAGAAAACTGAAAGTTTGCAACACAAATCGACGAGATGACGTTGCGAGATTCTTGGGAAATGAACTACGATAGCAAGCTCCAAAACATGAGATGGTTCTGCTACATACATGTGAACTCACTGTCCCAGACAAGCATGACCACGTAGTGGTCTTATAATACAACACTACCGAGTTCAGGTGGGGAACCATCATTGAGGGTATTGGAATCTTGTGCATGAACTAGTATTCGCACAGCAACTCCTTTTCCTCAAGAAAATCAGTCAGTGGCTTGGTGTGCTACGGTATTCATATGGAACAAAGATGATCAGTCTAACAGACCACAAAATACTTTGCACGTGCATGGCCGACTTGGGATGATTTCAGAGGAAACAACGTTGACTTTCTCGAATTCACGATAGCAACTTGCATCGGATACACATGTATTAGAGGAAGTCACTTCTTTCATCCGAGCATATGCTTCATGAACGGGACATGAAGATTATGCTTATAAAAGTTCCCAATGCTAACTTAGATGTTCAACATGGATCATGGACAAGATGAAATGTTGTCAATGGGCTCAACAGCAACTCATCGGAATTTCCATATCACTGGACTTCCACCATCTATTTATATATAAAAGTTAATTGACGGGTTAACCAGAAAAAAGAGAATTAGGCTAGAAAATTCCGCATTAATCAGAAATATCTAACCGTCTATTTGATGGAGTAGAAATTACAACCATTTGATCATATTAATATCTCAAAAGTTGAGAGAAATCACCCACCTTTGCCCTTACGTGAAATAACCTTTTTACCATCATCAATTAAAAAAACTTTCTGTAAGGGATGGACGTGATGGCATCATGGTTCACCTCTGTACCTACTATGTGTCCTCTCCTAATCTCCTATCAATAATCCCTAGAGAAAACACAAGGATCAATTAAAAAACACCACGGCCTCTCCATACCCACCCATGCCACGATCCACCCAAACCCTAAACTAAATTTGTCAATCTATTTCCTCAAAAAAAAAATCAAACTATCTCTGACGTGTGGTTCCAAAAGCCTATAACACCCATGCCACGATCCTTCCAAACCCTAAATTAATTTCTCAATCTATCTCTCAGCCGCCATAGTCCAACACTGTTAACAGCCTCAACGTCGCCGATGTCACCAGTGCCCCTATGGGCCGGACACTTTTTGGCCAGGTGCATGGATTGATTCAGCTGGCTGGTGTTTTTGTCCATGGATCACAAGCATGTACGTATAGCTGGTGAGGTAGATTGATGGGTTTTTCTGAAGCCAGGTGCATGGAGCAATTCAGCTTGCAAACTACAAAGCTAGCTGATCTCTTTCAGCGTGCGCTTCAGAAGGAAGTAGCAGCCACCAAAGTCCACAGCTGTGGAGGGCCCTGACGTGGCCAGAAGGACATGAAGACCCACGGCTAACATGTGCCAGCACACTACAAGTATGATTTGCCGCCGGTGGGATCAAGGTTCGCTCAACTCCTCTCTCGCTTTTTTTTAAAGGAGGAGGACCCCGGCCTCTCCATCTGGACAATGCATACAGTCACTTTATTAATTATTCTCATAAGACCTTACAAAGTGATACAACAGTAAGACTAAAGCCACCGTCTATGCAACAACTGTCGTTACTCCTATCCAATTGATGAAGGGGCGCTGATAGTCTGGGCCTAATACCAAACAGACATCGTAGCCAAACCTAAACATCTAAGACATGAGGTCCCAACCAGGACGCCTGCCGGGTATGGGGCACCTACCAGTCCGACGCACTCCTCAACCTGCCGGGTATGAGGCCGCCGCAACCACCTGCCACCAATCCATCTTCAGTGTGTACTGCTGCACCACCTTGCCCGGCCTCTCTGCCATCGACGCCACCACGGCGCCTGATAACGGCACCCTCCTGCGCGAGTCCCTTGCCACACATCAGGCGCCGAGTCTCCACTGCGCCACGCCGCCGAGAAACGCCACCATTAATGTGCAGGATGAAGCACCGCTCCATCAATTATTCCGCCCACTGGTCCCTCGAGCCCGTGTACACCTCCAAGAATGACGCCACAAGAGGAAAACGACACAATAATGCCGCCGTCATCCGATCTACTGATCTAGGGTTTCCCCCGGAGGTAGCAGATAGTGGCCTGAAACTTCTCAACAGCGATGCCTTCAACAAGGGAACGACACCGAAAAGTGCCGCCATCACCGGCCTCGGCAGCAGCCGCGAGCAGGTCTTCACCCAGATCTGTTCCAATGGCCTCCATCAAGCGTCTTGTGCACGGATCGTCCACCACCGCGGCCACTGCATCGCCCATCGCGAGACCACAGCCACCGACACAACCTCCGCCGTCCGGGGCCGCCGCCCCGGGATCCAGCCCTCGAAAGAGTCCCATCAATGGCGGCACAGCCGCATACCGCGCCGCGAGAACGCCACCATAGCGTCGTCGCGCCGACCGCATGCCGTTGCCAGGAGCGCCCGCTGCCACGCCGCCGTGCCCCATGCTAGCCCAGCGCCTTCCATCGATCTGGCCGTCCCGTGCCAGCCAAACGACGAAGGGGAGAGGCGTCCCGCCGCCGCCCACGCCAGGCAGGCTTCGCCGGCCGGCGCGCCTGGGCGGCGGCGAGGGGACTGGAGCAAGAGGGGGGACGGGGACCGGCGGCGGCGGGAGGCCTCCCCTGTCGCCCGCGGGAGCGGCACAGGAGGTCGATCCACTTTTTTCGGGAGCTTACAATCTAACTTTCCATTATATCTAGCTTGCTAGGTCTCTGATTATCAAATGAATGAAACCATGCCTAAATCTTGCTATAGGGATCATGAGCCTCAACTTCACATGAGCAGATCGGCCGGCTTGAACTACAATACACCATACACATCAGTCTTACATAAACAGGGATATGCTGCATGCCTGCTATATCCTCCGTGCATGTCGCGACATCGACGAAGATGACCTGCCGTGTGGCTGTGTGCACATGTCAAAGTTGGTCGAGCTAGGCACTGGTACATACATATAGCTAACACAGATATATCTTCTTTTGATTGCACCATCTATTCTCTTCAGAATAGCATATGATATCTAGATTTGCTGAAAAACCACTCTCATTATTTTAATTAATCTTACTTTTTTAGTAGAATCATATAGAGCGTACAGTGGACAAAGAACTTCCTGAATGAAGTTTGGCTTGCTGTTTGATCAAACTGTACGATGAAGCCACATGCTGGATTCACGGACGACCCACAATTTGTCAAACTTCACACGATGTTTGTGCTGATAAGATCAACAACATAACATAGATTACAATGTAAGTTTGCCGCATGCAAATTTTGCATCGACGAGTGTAAGTTATTTGACAATTTCTGTTTAATTATGGTCCATCTCTGTCACAAACTACATCTCCTGATGTAACGAGTATAAATTCACACATTATATATAATCACTATAATCAGGCAGCCTTGATATGGATATATGTGGGCATCGGACTAGAGCTTTGTACAAGAACGGGGGCAATGTTAAATTGGAGAGCGCTGGACAGTTGGAGATGGATCTATGTGGGCATCGGACTAGAGCTTTGTACAAGAAGAAAACTGGGAATAGTTTACTGAACAATAATTCAATGTGAAAAGGAGTAGCAGGTGCAGCTATATGACTACATACACAAGAGCTTATTCGATGCATGCACGTTTCCCTTTTATTGAGTGACTGAGGACTAACAATTAGGTAGGAATAGTGTTATCGATGGAGAAACTTGCACGTGTTCCATAAGGTAATTTTTTGCATTACTTTGTTACGGCAGAATGATGTGGTTTCTTTTAATCATTGCACGGCAGTAAGAACTTCTCCATAGCTAATCATTCTGTAATTTCCGTCAGCATGGACAACAACCACATTCACACTGGTGCATTGTACACAGCATGCCGGCAAAATTGCATCGTCAGCCGCCCAATCACAAACTCATCGGTACCTGATTTGCGTGCATGCATTGGCTGATAGATTGCCGTACATATCATTCATAGCTACTCTCTTCTGAGACTACCCACAATGAGAGTAACATATGTAGTAACATCACACATATCTAGATAAAATAGATGATGTGGCAAGCAATAAATGAAGAAAGAGAGCAAAGTGGTAACATAGCTAGTTACTAGTAGTAGTAGTAACATCACACATATCAAAGCAAGATGTGTCTATAGCCTAATAAATGAAAGGTTGCATGTTACCACATATATGTTACTCCCCACTATAGAGGTAGTAACATAAACTAGTAACATGTCAATGTTACTACTCTATGTTACTACCTATTGTGGCTAGTCTGATGCATGTGAATATCTCCTTGCTAGCAGTTCGTGAAATACATGCATGCCAGTGCCACTGATCCATCTAATATTAATGTCCCCAACGGCTTAGCAAGGAATTATTAATTGGAATACCAGCCCTAGCAGGTATAGGTTTGTGATTATTGTTTAGTCTATTAAATTTTTATTTTTATTTTTATTTTGCGGATGAGTCTATTAAATTTTCTACACATACATATGTGCTTTGATTTGATCTTGGGAGTTATAAGTTTGATAAAGGAAAAGTTGTAGCTCAACCCAGGTATATTGAGTGTTATAGCATATGTATTCCCTCAAAAGAGTCTACTCCACTATCAAATCTTATGCATTATCAGCCATACTTATTTTCCATATGTTATAGAATTTAATGTAAAAAGGACTTGTGGAATGAGATGATTAATTAAAAAAAATTAATTGAAAGAGTCCCAAAAAAAGAAAAAAAAGAATAGTTAGTGTTTCAAATGTCATTAATCTCCAAAGGTGAATCAAGGTGTCAGTCTTAGCCAACCGTCATGCACCCCTACTGACATGGCAAGTGAGATCTTGACATAGGCTAATAGATAGTATATTTTCTCATGATCTATCAATCTGAAAGAAGTATTTCGACATTCAGAAGAAAATTTTAATACCACTCATTATTTCATTTACTAAAAGGTATTAGAAATTATGTGTAAAAAGAAAATTTTGAATTTTGTTTGCATGCTCGACATGAACTTGCGAAACCTTAGTTATGTAAATTAAAATGCGTACACATACAATTTGTTCAGAGAAATATGTTCAGTTGTTATGATATAGTTAAAGGGTACTACCAAGGGCTTAAAATTCAGATTCTAAATGCTTAGTTCTGACATGTAACATGTACAATGAAGTGGTTTTGCTCATGAGAAAACGTACTACTATGCTGCTTGGGTATTTTTTCATGAACCTACTATCAACATTTATATTTTAACATCTTGGTTCAAGGATTTCAATGTTAATTATGATTAGTAATAAATCTTTGCTCGCCATGCTGATAGATTTGGTCTCGGCCGGAACTATGCCTTTAATGATGCCTTATAAACAACCAATTGTCTTGGTTGGTGACTGAGACTTGTAGAATATTCAGTTTTTATTAAGAGTAATGACTATGTATCGTCATCTTCCCTGAAGCACGAAATTCACAAACGCTAAGGTATGTGTAATCCTATGCCATGATTAATCACATATATCATGTTGTATTATGCTCATTTTTCCTACTTGAGAAAATTAATCAATAATCAATTTACAATACATCAGGATGTAAGGAAAGATAGGAAAGCAATGAGGCTTTTGTTATCCTTATTTTATATATATATTAACCACTATATTTGTTTGCTTAGTGACTGAGGAGTGCAAAAAAGTAACCTAAAGCAATATTTGCGCACACAATTATGGTCTAGCTAGCGCTAAAGTTTACTTAAACAATATGGGCAACTCCAGGCAAATTTTTGAGAATGAATTGTTACCTATAGCTAATATCCATTGACTTTTATTGGAAATAAAGACGGAAACCTAGGACCTTAACAACTACTTATCTGGCTAAGACGACTCATATTTTCATAACACACTAACAATGGATTTGGCATTAAAGTTTCATATCCTTGCATGTCGCTCTGATATTTCCCCAATGCGTGGTTGGCCAGCGATACATCATGCATAAGTGGGAGCACATTCCTGATGTGGTTTTCCGATATTATTGGTGTAAACAGACAGGACTACAAATGTAACGTGTAACATGGAAGCATGGTCACCCTAAGCTTACCAGTTTTAGATAATGAATATTTCTTTGGTGCAAATTTACGTTGGTGTGTCACTGAAGCTACCCTTATATTGTTGGTAGTGGAGCTCTTAGTACGTGATTATCATACTTGTATGTTTATCTTAAGTGATATTGCTAAATTACAGAAGCAAGTGCTCTTTTTTCTTTCCTCGAAACTTATTGTTTGAAATATGACGTGCATATGTGTGTATAATACATAGGTTTGTAGAACATTCTCATCTTCTATAGCAACAGATATATTGTTTTTGACCAAGTCTTGTGAACTCAGTGAAGCCTCAAAGTATTCGTCCCATTTTTGTGAATGATTCAGAATCACAAAAGATGAAACCATGTCAATCCCTTAGGAACATAAAGCTTTGGGGCAGTTGTACTCTCTATGTGTATGTGAACTCAAACTATTATAATGTGATCCTTTTTAGTTCTGCTATATGTTTTCTAAGCATATGCATTTCAAATATATTTTATCTGTCTTACGAAACTAAAGTGTGCTAGAGCAATGGTAATAACCATATAAACTCTAATTGTTTTCTAAAACAAGTTTTCTTAAGTAGAACATTTTCGAAATATCATACATGATGATCCAAAGGCCCTTAAGTTCATGTTCTTGCATGCATTATTCACCCACGAAAATGTATGCCTCGATACATCTAGATTAAAGTTATTTTGTACTACTTCTACCCATTGTTACTATGTTCCAACGTCTAAAAGTAATTATCTCTGCCTTGAGTATTGAGTAATTTTTTAGCCCCTTATATTCCTACATTTCCTTCTCTACCACTTGACCGAGTCCAGATTTTTGAAGTGCTTCTAAAATGTAAAATCTTACACAGAGTAAGGTATCTCTCTTTGTTTGAGTCATTGACCTATATATCAAGGGAAAATCTCAAACACATTAATAGCATGGTGGTAAATATTACTAGATATTAATCTATAATTCTTGGCATCCTCAAAGAACTTATCAACTATTTCTAACCTTCCATGGTTTCAGGACAACAATTAGTACTCTTTCTATATGATCTGCATGGTTTCTGGAGTAAAGTGGAAAATAAGTGCTTTTGTACTTTGTATTTCAAAGTTTACAAGGTGAAACAATTAGAAATACATTATAATAGAAAACTATAGTTTGGTGGTTCCCATCCGGTTTACTATGGAGCTAAAACTACCATAGAAGTTTTTTCACATTTTTGGTTTACGAGATTGTAAGAATTTCTAGCACAAAGGTACCTACGTACACCTATTGACAAACAAGAACAAATTGTCAGTTTGACATTCATATATTTATCTATTTCAAATGATATAATATTATATATAATTAAGGGGTTGAAGTATTCAAATTATATGCAATTTTATATTATATAATAATAATGGACAAAATAAGAGTCCTCTAAGATGTTGCAATAATTTGCACAACGGGACTAATAATAATTAAAACTACAGTTGGTACAACATGCATAATTCGGAGGTAAATGATAAATGGGATAACATATATATTTATATATCTATAAAAAATAGGTGAGATGAAACTATGTCTGTGGAAGTCTTATCTTTGTAAATGTCATAACAGTTGGTTCCATTTTCATTTAGACAATTCAGAAAATATATTCTCACTAAACTTTATAAAACGTAGCCCGCGCATCGAGCGGGCCACTTTGCTAGTTATGTGAACAATGTGGTAGCATTGGTCAGACCCAAAAGATATAATGGTGTATGCTCGAGGGATCAACCACGAGTAAGACAGCATTACGAATATCGTTGGTTCTGATTTGATTTGACGATGGCCCACACTCAAATCAAGGTTTGGGCAAGGCGATAGGTTCAACAACTGATCACGAGGATCAATCGATGAAGATATCATCTTTCTACATCAGACACACAACACAAGATATCCCTTTGGAAATGAACTAAGTCGGACAAGCTTTCATCTTCCAACTCTCCAAGTTGTTGTTTAGCTGGACCAACTAGCTCAAGGGTATCCAACACGGATTCTTGGAGAAGGGGGTGGTTTACAAGAAACCAACTTGATCACGAACTCAACATAGCGGTCAGGTGACAACTCGGTGATACTTCCGAGAAGATATTCGGAAAATCACGAACCACCGATATGTTACTAAGCTCGGGAACAATCTTGCTCTTCAGGCAAGATGATATGATCTAACGAGCGAAGGATTGATAAAATCCTAACTCATTGATTGAAGAGTGCACCAGGAATATGGACTAGGTAGCACGGTTAATCCTAGAGTGGTGATTCAATAACCAACACGCTAAGGATGAGAATATTGTCCTTTAACTACCACGGCAACATGGTTGCTAGGAGTATTGATTTCACACATCATAGCTCACTGGTCGGCATTCCGGTTGCAACAACACAGAACCGAGGATATGATGATGGCGAGAAGTATCACTGTATCAAGAGTTCATAGGATGGTGTGCAATTCCCATGATATTCTTGATATAAATATGGTATTACTCCAAGGTAGAACAGAGCAAAAGCTGGTTTGGCATTTTGATCTGCGGAGCACAGCTACTTTGACCCAATCCTGGATATGGATGAGGTACTGGAGTTTGTTTCTCCTAGTCATTCTGGAATAGAATGGCTGGACGGACCACAAGGGCAAAAAGGCATTGATGAACACGAAGGCACAACTACTCTTGACCAACAATTGTCTGATGGAGGTCAGATAACAACCAAAGAGGGACAACTCAAAGGAACATATATCTTTCTAAGTTGTGGATGCATAGATTATCATGTCGAACAAGGTTCAACATATTTCTTCCGGATAATCCATGCAGAAAGGTAGAATTGGCAGAGTCACAATATAGAATGGAGAACTCACCAAGAGCACTATGGTTGCGATCTTTTGGTTCAAAAGAACTCCTGCCAAAAATAGTTCATGGTATTTGGAAGAAGGAGATACCACGGACCTCGAAGACTAACACAAAGGTTACTAATGTCCTAAGGAACGAGCAAACACTATCAACAGGAAGTAAGTAGAGTGAATCTTGGGTTCGAGAACCCAGAGGTGGAATACCTACTAACTAAATGGCATCACGGGATGCTTCCGAGAATGACGGCAAGAATCATCACACTAGGAATATAAAACATTGCTAGACTACTGGGTGATCCTCTAAGACACCTGGGGTCATAACAATAGCTCCAACATAGATGTCGAGGCAACATAGTACCTCAACTCACCAATTAGTGTGGTTGAACTGGCCCAAAGGAACATCGGAACGGGAGGAAGGGATTTACAAATGCATCAGACTATTTAGAAACCTGGGATGACTCGGACAGCATAACGGCTGTAAATGCTCAAAAAGGGTTTGAGACATCCTGCAAAATGGTGGCATAGCCACTTAACATCACAATAGCAAGGTTCCGAGACCAACTACTAACACAGGAAAATACTAGGAACTGAACTGAGACTTGAATCCATCAATCCTAAGATTCTACGGATTAGTAACACGTGATCCTGATAGAAAAACAAGAAGCCTAGTTCTTAATCCCCGTAGAAGAGAAGAGGTTGACTCAGATCAGAAGGCCATGAGGTATAAGGAGTAAAAAGAGCCTTACGCTCCCTTCCACAATCAATTCCCTTATATAACTAAAAAAATTCTAAACTCAACTTCGACCAGTTTGGCTTGGTAATCCTACAGGCAGTCAGGCTCTGATACCAAAGCTGTCAGGACCCCGATTCTAAGTCACACCGATCTAGCATGTAACACCTCATATCACTTTGCGGCCTCATGCGCGGTATTCCACGGGTGTCGCCTTACCTGGCTCGGGACCGTTTGCGTCTTTTGGCTCACATATATGATAGTGTCGCTAGCATCCATATGACAGAGAACCCGGGGCGACATGACTAGTCGTGAACCCAAAGTGGCACTACCTTACGGGGACAGGCATACATGAAACAACATCGAGCATGTCGGTCATCAGCGTGTGAATCCGGGCTGTAGCAACTGGGCTAACAGGACTCCGGGAATCCGGGCTGTAGCAGGCTAGCAGGACTCCGGAAGTCAACGCGTGACATTTCCTCGAAGGGACAGACACAGGAACGATGTGAATCACATGCCGGCCAGTCTAAGCGTTCCGGAGCAGTAGTGCTGGGCTAGCAGGACTCCGGTAAACCGGGCTGTAGCAGACTACCATGGCTCAGTGGAAGCACCAGACTACATTTCCCCATAAGAGAGGCTACCAAGGATAGCAACTAGGTTGTCGGATCCCACACATACCAAGCATTTCAATCATACACACAATATGCTCGATATGTGCAGATACAACATGGCATCACAACAAGACTCTATGACTCAGAGTATTTATTCATAAGGCTCCGAAGAGTCATATATTAGAAACATGGGTCTCATGACCCAACATGCAGAGCATACAAGCATCAAGCGGAAGCATAAACATGTCTGAGTACAGACAACTACAAATGAAAAAGGCTGAGAAGCCTGACTATCTACAAGACCCTCCCAAGGGTACAAGATCGTAGTTGAGGTAACAAGCTAAACGTCGAAGTCCATGCGGAACTACTAGTGAGACTGACGTCTCTCTGCAAAAACATAAAATAGGCAAACGTGAGTACAAATGTACCCAGCAAGACTTACATCAGAACTATCTACATATGCATCAGTATCATGCGGAACTACTAGTGAGACTGACGTCTCTCTGCAAAAACATAAAATAGGCAAACGTGAGTACAAATGTACCCAGCAAGACTTACATCAGAACTATCTACATATGCATCAGTATCAAAAGGGGTGGTGGAGTTTGACTGCAGCAAGCCAGCTTTGACTCGGTGGCTGACCTGAACTACGACTGCAAGTAACTCTTTTGAGGTGGTGCATACGAGTCCACATATTCACCAATCAATACACCACTAGGGATCCGCTCCCGTCTCCTCACGAGAACGCCATCCATAGCACTCACGCTTACCTTGTGAGCTTTATAGTATCCACTTTCACTTGTCTATGAACTGTACAGGCAACCCAGAAGTCCTTTTCCGCGGACATGGCTATTTGAATAGATGATGTTAACCCTGCAGGGGTGTACTTCTTCACACACGCTCTCGCCACTTACCACCATGTACACGTCGTGTATCTCGGCAACCTTCAAGCGGAAGCCTCGCGAGGGAGTCGGCCACGACCTGACTAACCACACAAGTCTCTAGTCCAGGTTTATCGCCTATTCGGGTTGCATCCGCAAGGAGATCTGGCCGGGGTGTCGCTCACGGCCCCAAACGATGTGTGCAGGGTTCCCAAGCCCACCAACCGGGTGCCACTTGGTACACCGTGTCACTGTGCCTAGTCTGTCCCAAGCCCACCTGTACTAGGTGCGACTTGGTAGACTACTAACACTACCTACAAACACCAGAAACTAGTTGCAACTCCTGGACAGAGATCAAGTTGATTAATAAGTCGAGAGAGCTTGGACCGCCCAGAGCCCAATGTGTGGTAGTAACTGGTCATGGATCACAAACACAGAACTCAGCTCCTGAGGACGGCTTCAATGAGACAACCCACCATGTACTCCTACATGGCCTCTCACCGATACCTTTACCAAATCGTGTTCACACACTTAGCTCTCAACGGTAGGACATGTTCACCACATTCCAATTCATCCCTGATGAATCAGACCTGACTCAACTCTAAGCAGTAGCAGGCATGACAACAAGCTCGCTCACTTTTGGAACGAAAGGAGACTGATCTTGACGTCGGCGTTGGTTTTTTGCATGAATGAGTAGGCACATCAGGGCTCAAAGAACTCCTACTCATGCTAGTGGGTTTCATCTATTTACTGTGGCAATGACAGGTCATGCAGAGGAAAGGGGTTCAACTATCGCAACAGGTAACAGATGAATCGTTGTTGTCCTAATGCAGTAAAAGAAAGCAGGAGCGAGAGAGTGTGATTGTATCGGAATGAACAAGGGGGTTTTGCTTGCCTGGCACTTCTAAAGAGAACATTGAGTCTTCATCAGTGTCAACGATCACAACGTCTACCGAGAGGGGACAATTACCGGCAAATAAGGAAGAGCACAATCAATGCAATGCACAATATGATGCATGATCATGACATGACAATATGTTGTGATTTGAGCTAATGCAACTAGTAACAGAAAGGTTTGGGTTGATTTGAACTCAAGGTTCAGATTCAAATTCAAACTATGAATTCAAATAGTGCATTATCATGTTTTGGACTAAACAGTGAGGTTATGTTGTTCAAACATGCATGAAATCGCCATATTCAGATTCCTTGGATTTTTCTGATAATTTTTCATATAGAATTTATTTCATTTGGAGATATAGATTAATTTCTATGATTTTTCAAAGTTTTGGATATTTTCTAAATTAAACAAATCATTTAAGATTTGTTTAAATTCCAGAAAAGGATTACTGCGTCAGCCTGACATCATCATGACATCAGCAGGTCAACGGGGCACGGTCCAGGTCAAACCTGACCAGTGGGACCCACTGGTCAGTGACCCTGTGACATTTAGTGTCACAGACAGGTGGGTCCGGTCAACGGCCATGTCAGCGAGGTCAACACCGACGCGTGGGGCCACTGTGTTTAGATTAAACTTAAACTATTTTTGTTAGCTGGTTAGTTAGGCTGTGTGGCCCGCATGTCAGCAAGCCAGAGGGCTAGTTAGTGGGTCATTAGCCACTAATGACGTTGCCACGTCAGCACGCCGGAGTTGAACGCCGGCGAGCACGCGAACGCGGCGGCGACGCTCGGGAACGCGCTACGGGCGGCTTGACGCGCGAAGACCACCAGAGGGTAGCCCGCGCTCTCCCGCATCCAGAGGAGCAGGTAGGTGGCTGCGGGGGCGCCGGAGCTCGCCGGGAACGGAGCTCATGGCGCTGGCCGGAGCACGGTTCCGTGTGGGTTCGCATTGTGGTGCACGGCAGGACGTGGGGGTGGTTGTTTCGTCTCCTGGAGACGTGTTGAGCGTGTTGGCGGGCTCGGAGGCGAGCGGCAGCAGCTGTGGCCGCGGCGGTGCCATGGCCGGCGGTGGTGAGCTTTCGGCTCTGGTGAAACGGCGGCTAGAGGTCGAATTAGAGCACGGGAGTAGGGGAAATGGAACAGGGGCTCACGGCGATCTCGAGGGCGTGGTCGGAGAGCTCGGGGGAGGTCTGGTACGGCCGGGACGACGACGGCGATCTCGGGCGGCCGACGATGAAGACGGCGGAGAGGATGACGATACGCGGCTTCCGGCATCGCGTGCGTCGGCGTAGAGGACGAGGGCGTCAAGACGGAGCCCATGGGCACTACAGAGGGGCGAGGGGGTGGCTCTAGGCGCGGTAGCGGCAAGCGGTGGCGGCAATGGCTCTCGGGTGAGCTCGGGGATGGGACTAGAGGGCGAGGGAGAGAGCAGAAGGTGAGGGGAGAGGCAGAGGGGGCTGCGGAGCGTCTCCAGACGCGTCAGGGGCGCCTCGGTGGCAAGCAGGAGGTGGCCAGGGCGGCACGCGCGGCCGACAGGCAGCTGCTTGCCTGCTCTGGCGGGAGGTTGATGATGACTGGCACTATGGGCCAGTGGGCCGCACAGTGCTGGGCCAGCTGGGCTGGTAAGTGGCCAGGTAAGTGCCTGGGCTTCTCTCTCAGTCTTTTATTTTTGTTCTGTTTTCTATTTTTGTTATTTCGTTTTGATTTAGTTTATTAACCAAATCATTTCAATAATTCCTGTAAATAATTTTGGGCATTAACTGAATTATTACAGAGTCCCTTAACTATTTTCAGAATTTTTGGGGCATTTAAAAAGAATATTAATAGTATTTAAGTGCCCCAAATCAAATACAATATGGGTTATTCAGAAATCCAGAATGGCCTAAAAAGGTGTGCACCATTTTTGTCAGAGGTTCTGGACCAATTCAAAAATGATGAACTTTTCTAAAGTGCATTCTGGGTTCTTGAAAATGTTTTTAAGTTGAACCTATTTGATTTAATTTGGTGCTAGGGTTTATCATCCCCATTTCAACTTTAATTGAAAATTTAACATGATGCATGGATGCTTTAATGCAACTAATGGCAAGCAAATTCTAGGGCTGTGACAGGGGTGCAGCCGGAGAAGTGCTCAAGAGAACAAATTCAGGGGTGCCTGGCTGCGGAGAACAGTCGGGCGTTGTCTTACCGCGACCTCCCGAGTCCTCCGGAGTTTCGGCCTCTGGAGCCGCGAGCTACATCGTCTCACCAACCAACGTCCCAGAATCACGGGTTCCTGAGGACGACGCCCCAGGAGCCCCAGGCGGCGTCCGCACATCATCACTCGTGTCGCCAGCCTCTGGCGGCACTCGTCCCCCTGCACCCACATTCGGGACTAGCTCGACGCCGGCGACGAAGAAGGGAACCACGTTGACAGGGTTCTCACGGGACCCCACCAGGCCGTTCGGACGCAGTCCCCACTCGTCAAAGGGAGGCATGCTCCCTGCAAATTCAGCCTTGTTCTTGCAGCGGTACAGTAGACAGTTCTTCCAAGGAAAGTCATCCGGCGAAGGGACACCTGTCAGGACCTCGAGCACCATTTGTCGTGTCCCAAGGGGAGCCCGGACTCCTGAAACCTCATATGGTCCTGACTGCTGAGCAAGGTCCACATCGGGTGAGAATGGCGCTAAAGCGGAGCGACCCGACGCTTGATGAACTCCTTCACCACCATAGGCGCAGTCACGCCACGGTCCTTCAACCTCCTTAGCCTGAGCCAGACGGGGGCTCGCGAGCCTCTCGTGGCCCCAGCCGGAGTGGGAAATGGCAGGTGCTGACGGGGCGTGGAGCAGAGGGCTGAGCACACCGGCGTCGACAAACACCCACCATGTCCGAAACTCGCTCATGGATGGGGGAAGCTCGAAGTCGATCCCCGCGCCCGCCGTCGCGGCCATGGCCTGGAAGCTCACGCACCCCAAGCTTTGCCGAGGGTCAATCAGATGCAATGAGAAGAAATGACGGAGGAGGGCCATAGAAGGAGCGATGCCCACCATGGCTTCACACACAAAGGCAAAGACGGCAAGGAGAGTCACGGATTGAGGGTCGAGATGCAGCATGTGGATCTGATAATGCTCAAGCACCGCGTTGAAGAAGGCGGAGAAAGGAGGAATCAGGCCAGCCCAAAGGGCATCGATGAAGATTGTGACCTCGGTGGCTGCCCGGGCAATGCGAGCGCGAGACGCAGGCCAAGGCACCGTCTCCCCCACTCGTTGAAGCTGGAAGCGAGCATTGGACGCACCTTGTCCATGGCCTCGTCGTTGAGCACCAAGGATCGGCCAACCGCAGGCTCGACGGCTGGAGGCGCACTTGGCGAAGACAAGGGCTTCTTCCCCTTGTCTGCTTGTTTCGGCGCCATGGCGACGAAGCGGGCAGGGTGCAGGTCAGATTGGAGAGGAGGAGCAGAGTCTCGAGAAAGCAGAGGGATTGGGGAAGCAAGGCGTGGGCGATGGAAGAATAACTGTGTAGGTTGCGAGGGGCGCACAGCCAGGCGGATTCCAAGGCAGCGTGGGGAAGCGGAGACGCCCAGGTCCAATCAACCGCCACGCATCGACCAAGGCCGCAGGCTTTTGGGGCCCGCGGCGCTCCGCGCTTGACCTTTGGCTTCGTCTCGAAGCCAAGCCCGAGCGCGCCTTGGGCCCGGGGGCTACTGTCGGCGTTCTGGGAACGGGGGTCCCCAGACTTGCCTGCCTACGGCCCACGGCGTGGCTATGCTAGCAGGCCTGTACGACCCATCTTCATCAACGAGACATTCAAGACCCTCGCGAGGGGCCGAGCCTCGCGGGGCGGACGACGCAAGACCTCCTCAGGAGCGGCCTCACCAGGCTGCCTCGCGAGGAGCGGAGAAATCAAGGCAGGGTAAACCTCGCGAGGTTCTCGTGACGTGAGCCATGACGATCAAGATCAGGCAGGCGCCAGACGGGCGCCAGCACGCGCAGCGTCCTTGTTTCCTCTTGGTGCTAAGGAGGCAAGCGCAGGCGTGAAGTACCGAGGCATCAAGCAAAGGTTTCCATATCAGTGCAACGAGACCAAGACCAGCAGGACGGCAAGATGGAGGTCACCGTGGAGCCCAAGGCGGCGTCACCACCAGGGCCTTTGGCAGGCGAAGACTACTTTTGTCAGGATAAGCTGTACTAGCTGTCCCCTTTCAAATTGGCCATTTTTGGCTCCCTTCCCGCTCAATATTTGGGGAGAGGACCAAGGCCTCTATAAATAGGACTAGCCACCACAGTAGGAGGCAACTTAGCCCAAACTGATTGAGAGACATCTCACCCACACAAGTTCGTCAAGCACAAGAACACCTCAACCTCAGGAGGCTGTTCTTCCCCTTGTACTGTGCACCATCAGCCCAAGAGGCAATCCACCACCACCACAGTGGAGTAGGGTATTACACCACAACGGTGGCCCGAACCAGTATAAATCTTGTGTCCTTTGTGCTGTGAGTTCGTCGAGTTCGTCCGCGAGATCTTAGCGAGCTAGGGCGTAGGTCGGTAGGGAGGAAATCTTCGCGCGCACCCGAGTGTTCAAACCTTGAGGGTTTTGCCAGAACCCGTGATCCGACAGTAGGCGCCGTGTTTAGCATACCAAAGTCAGCCTCACTGTCTGCAGTCACTATCATCATGACTGTAGAGCTAGCCTGCTTACAACTAGCCGTGTTCGACATAATTTCCCGTGCGTAGATGCCCGTGCATTGCACGGAACACCAAGATTGGGAGTGGACGGCGCCGGCAGCGGCCATCGCGCCAGATTTTTCTAGGGCCTTCTAGATGTGGTGGGGAGGAGATAAGGCTGATTGTGAGAGACAAGGAGTTGTTTGTAAATAGGGAACAAGTGCGGGCATCTTTTTGCAAAACTGCAGAAGTTTGGTTTGTATGCGTCAGATCTAGATCCGACGAGTATGGGTGAAACATGGCAGGCACAACATCATCACCAACTCAGGACCTCTTTGATTCGCAGGATTTTGAAAACGCAGGAATAGGACACAGCAATATTACAAGTTTAAAACTGATATTACAAATGTTAGGAGTAATGTTGCACCTACGAAGAGGGAATTACTAGGAAGTTTACGTAAGAACTTTCGTTACTTTAGGTGGATGCAACATTATCGTACAAACTAAAATCCACCGCCCTGACAAGTCACTAATGGGCAAATAAATTTTCGAGTCTCTGGCCACTTGATGTTTCAAAAACAAATTCAGCTTCTGCGGAAACTTTGTCATTTAGGCTTAGACGCTTGCGGTGATCAACACGCCATTCATTGTTGCGCCAGAGAACGCCAAACCTCATTACCTTGAGCACACTTGCCTCCAGAACAAAAAACCTGGCCAATTTAATCTCAGATGTGCTGCCTCGGTAGTCGATCAAATCAATTTCTGTAAGATGGAGATCAAGGCATTCGATGAGATTGTTATAGTGCAGCACATTTTTCACTTTTGGGTCTTTTTTTATCTGCAAAAGAAGAGAACATATTAGAGCAGCTAGCTATATAAGATTGCCATGTCATCAAGAGGTACCAATATCATTTGCTCATACGATATGGTTGGCTGGCTAGTGATATTTTTCACTCTCTTCGCTTTCCTCTCATTTACCTAGGAGCACGTGAAGAGCTTGGGCATTTGTTGCCTTCCACTATGTGGTCGATGCCATATTTCTCAAAAGTATGCCACATAATACGCATCTATGTCAAATCAAAAGATTTTGGCACCGCTCTAGCGATGTGAGAGAGTTGGCACCGCTGTGCACACAGACCCACATGTATTAAGAAATCAATCAAACCAACTACACCAGCCTCTCACTCTCCCAAACAAGTGTTTTTATTGCCTTAGTCCTCTCCCTCTCCCACGCAAGTGTTTTTTCATTGCGTGAGTTAATTTGGCACCGGAGCAAAGTAGGTGATCCAGATTGGGGCACCAAGTGAGCAATGGAGGGGCATCGATGCCAAATGCATCACAAGTGAATTTGGCACGTGTTTTGGCCTACATAGTGGAGGGCCGTTATAGCCCACTTTTGTACTACCTCATATTTAGTGTAAAATTTTGTCCATAGATTTACCTAAGAAAATGCCAATGCATGTCACCGAAAATTATACCATTTGAAATTATGTTCAAATACGAATCCAACGACATAAATTTTAGTGACATGCATTAACATTTTCTCAGTTAAATCTATGGTCAAATTTTGATACTACAAAATAGAAAGAGTAAACCAGGATGGAGGTAGTACTTGCTATTAGGGTAACCATAGAGTTACTAGTCTAAGTTACTTGCCACTATGACTAGCCTAGGCTTCTATAGTAGTAAAACAACAAAAATGATGCGGCTGATCACGTGAGAAAAAAATACTAAAAACATTTCTTTCGGTGCAGTGAGTAGATGCAGTTTTGAACACTACACTTGTCATCGTAATTTGGGAAAATTACGAAAAAATTGAGCTACGTTGTGATTACCGTTTACTAATAGGAAAGAAGTTTCACCTCGATGAGTAGCTTCTCCGTGCATGGAAAGCATGTAAGGAATCCAACAACTTGATCCAGATTGGGGCCGATAGATTTTATTGCCGAGATCTTCACTATGCGCATAGACTAGGTCAAGCTTGTGGGAATCATTTTCTGGATGACAGTCGTAAATACATCAAGAAGAAGTTTAAAAATGTGAATTTCAAGAAGACAAAGAAGAAGATGAGTGTTGTACCTAAACGATTACGGATCCAATAAAGAGTTCGAAGAATTTGGCAGACGAGTACACCAACGCTGTCAATTTCGGCGCGTCAATGACCCTGATTTTTGTTGGACCTTCTAGATCAGATACAAGCAATCTCTGAAGGAAACACGCATTCTCAATTACCATAACATGGAACAGATGGAGTGATCTCTTCCCAATTGATGTCTTGTTGCGGGGCCAGCAAGACACATAAATCCATCGGAGATTCGTCGACGCGATGTGCAGGCTAATGAACCCGTGGATCTGTTGAAGACGAAGGTACTCAAGCGTAGTACAGTTGCGGAGCAGGTGCTCCATAGCCTTCTTCGAGATGCCAACGTCGAAGAGGTCGAGCTGGTTGAGTTGAGGGAGAAGAAGGGCGGGCACGACATTAATCTGGGGAAGATAGCAGGAGCTCAAGCTGGCGCGGCGCAACGTTGGCGTGAGGTGGAGCGCGGAGGCGGCAGAGAGCGACATCGTCCAGCTTCAAAGCTGAGCTCCTCCAGCTGATCTAGGGTGGGGGATAAGAACCACTCGTCGAACTTGGCTTGGACCTTGCAGTTGGTACTGAACATGCGCATGTCAAGGCGTCTGGCTGGCCCAGGGTGCGATGAAAGGATCTTGGAGACAGCGGCCATGTGTTTGCAATCCCTGTCGCAGAGGCAGCTATCGACGATGAGATTGAAGGGGGATGTGGCGCCAGAGGGGGCGCCACCGCCGGGAGAGCAGGGTGGTCCGCACGGCAAATTTGGTGGGGAGGAGGCCGATAATGACGAGTAGCATGTCGTCAGGGAGGCTGCTGATGAAGTCCAGGCTCGTCGGATGCGGTTTTGGCTCGAGCCGTCTCCGCTTGTTGGCTGCCTCGCCGTCCATCTCAGCCGGCGGCGACGCCGGTGTACACGTGTGCTGGTGTGTGTTGTGTGTTGGGCGTGTGCTAGTGCGTCCTTCTGTGCATGCCGCCGCGCAGTGGTGAATTGTGCGCGAGTGTGTCCTTCACGCGAAAGAAATGTGCCCTCAATTTACTAGCGTGTGGGGTGCTACCCCGAGTGGTTTCAACTTTGTTTACTTCACCGCGTGTCAGATGGGCCTGTAGTTTACTTATTTTCACCCCCTGCCACATGGGCCAGCACACGAAGATAGAGAACACGAGCTGACAAGGCAGCATGTGGACTGGTTGACCCGTCAACTAAACAATATACGAAGCTATACGGTAACACAGTGACCGTATAATTTGTCGGTATAGAGAGTTCGAGTGAGAGGGGAGGCTCGTGAGAGATAGCAGAGAGAGAGAAAGAGCTACTCCCTCCGTTCGATAATGTAGTGCCTACATTTTTTTTAAGTCAAACTTTTGAAACTTTGACCAAGTTTATAAAGACATTACTTATATCTACAATACCAAAGATAAATGATAGTATGAAGTAAGTACATGTTGTGATGAATCTAATGATCGTTCCAGATGTAAATGTTTTTCTCCACATATACCTGGTCAAGCTTTTCTAAGGTTTGACTTTCAAAACATCCATATGCTTATGGACGTGAGAGAGTGCCAAACTAGAGAGAGAGAGTGAAATAGAACGAGTGACTGAAAAAAGTGTGTGTGCGTGTGTGAAAGAGACATGGACAACACACGATAAAAGTAGAGAAAAAGTGTGTGTGTGTGTGTGTTATGCAAACATATCACACATGCATCTTCGACATTCACTACAAAAAAAGACACATCCGTGACATTTTGGGCTGAACGAAATTTTTTTCTGTCATACATATGACACTTCTATGACGATAATTGTGACAAAACCCGGTATCATCATAGATGTGGTGGGCTCCTACTTCTATGACAAAAAATCATGACAGAAAATGGGCTTTTCGTCCTGGGCGGGCCGGAGACGCAGTTGCATGACATTCTTTGGGTCGTCCATGACGGAAAAAACCGTGGTAGAAGCAAGGGCGAGGAAAATTTCGGGGAGTTCCCGGTTACGGTGGGAGGTCGGGGGCCGAGCGATGCGCGTTTCTCTCATACACGTACGCGCGTGTGTGTGAGGCGTTGGCTCTAACTGAACCCGAGTGAGGCGTTGGGCTCTAACTGAACCCGAGTGATTGCACTGCAGGCTACGCGTTACTGAACCCGAGCGATCGATCGATGGCTGTTAACTGAACCCGATTGAGCGATTCCTTCGCTACTGCTGCTAACTGAAGCCGATCGATGCTGCCTCTGGATGAACAGTGAGCGTTACTGGGGGGGGTTTGGATGAACAGTTCCCGGTGGGGGTGGATGAACAGGACCCCGTGGTGTTGCCTCTGGATGAACAGGACCCCGATCGATCGAGCCGGTTGGGGCTGGATGAACAGGACCCCGTGGAGGGCAGGATGAACAGGACCACCCCGTGGAGAGCAGAATGAACAGTAGACGGTGGAGGGCTGGATGAACAGTAGCCCGTGGAGGGGTGGTTGAACAGGAGCCCGTGGAAAGGGCTGGTTGAACAGTAGCCGGTGGAGTAGCGCGTGGTGGAGGCTGGATGAACAGGAGCCCGTGGATGAACAATCGCAGGTGGAGGTTGGAGGAGGTCGACGGTGGATGAACAGTAGCCCGTGGAGGCGGGAGGGGGTCGACGGTGGAGATGAACAGTGTCCCGTGGAGTCCCGTTTTGCGGTACGCCACACCCCTCCCGATGAACAGGACACCCGTTTCGACCGTAGCGCTCCAACACAAGTCTGTTTCCTCCATTTTGCGGTACGCCACACCCCTCCCGATCAACAGGACCCCCGTTTTGACTGTAGGAGGTCAGTTTCCTCCGTTTTGCGGTACGCCAGACCCCTCCCGATGAACAGGATCCCGTTTCAAACGTGGCCGGTCGAACACAAGGCCGTTTCCTCCGTTCTGCGGTACGCCAGGCCTCGTTTCCATCGGCTGTTCCGTCCAAGCCCTCCTGATGAACACGACGACGCATTCCGTTCCGACCCAGCCGGTTGGCTCCCCATGAACACGACGACGACGTCGTTTCTCCATTCTGACCCAACCATGTACACGAGCCCTGGCCGTACGTATGCGCGAGTAGGCGTTCGAGGCCCTGCCCGTATGTACGTACATGGCCATATTTTCTTTCTTGCACACTGGCCGATGTACGTACGTGTACATGCTACGTGCGCGCCTCTACTACGACACGTGCGCGCCTCTACATCGACCAGTATGTACGTACACGTTCGCGACCAGAATGACAATGCTACGTAAGCTTTGACCGGGTGGGTCCCGACTGTCAGGCACTTCCTTGCATGCGAAGATGTAGCTGGTGGGTCCTAGCAGTCAGGGGGGCGAATCGTTTTTTTTTGCCCGGACACACTTCCTTGCGTGCGAAGATGTAGCTGGTGGTTCCCAGCAGTCAGGGGGAAACATTTTTTTCACGAAATACAGTGGATCGTCCGGTGGGTCCCATCCCAGCTGTTAGGTGGAGGAATCATTATTTTCCGCGTAATAAGGAGGCACTTCCTTGTTGCGGCCGTGGACCCAGCTGTCAGCCTCTCCACGTACAGTCCACGTCCAATGGAAGTCGTTCCTTGACCACGTTGACGACACCGCGCCGAGAGCACCAGGGCGGTGGACGACGGCGAGGCCTAGGAAGGGGACGACGGGGAGCCGGGGAAGACGCGGCAGTGGAAGCCCGCGCGGAGAGGAGTACGAGGGTTCACTGGTTCGGCTGCGGTGTGAGACTGCCGTCGCCGCAGGGCCTGGCCAGCGGTGGGAATAGTAGGGGGTGGTGAGGCCTCCGCGGCAGCACAGCCGGCCACAGGAGGCAGGAGCATGCGGCACGACCGACGCTGCTTTGGGCGGCTGGAGCAAGAAGACCAGAGGTTGAAGAAGCTCTACGGCCGTTGGATGGACATCGTACGGTCACTGGAGCTAGAATCGTTCATATTGACTAAAGTTGACAAAGGCCCCCGTCCTAGTCAACTTAGTAGGCCCACAAGTCAGCCTCCCACCATGGTGGGTCCCAGCTAGCAGGGGGGTATTCATTTTTGTGTGCGTAATAAGGAGGCACTTCCTTGCGTGCGAAGATATAGCTGGTGGGTCCGAGCTGTCAGCGGCGGTAACGTTCTTTTCGCGAAATACAGAGGCCCTTTCGGTGGGTCCCTGATGTCAGGTGGAGGAATCATTATTTTGCACGTAATAAGGAGGCATTTCCTTGCGTGCGGCCGTGGACCCAGCTGTCGGCCTCTCCACATACAGTCCACTTCAGATGCATGTCGGTCGTTGACCACGTTGACCAGGCCGCGCCGAGAGCACCAGGGCGGTGGACGACGGCGAGGCCTGGGAAGGGAACGACACAGAGGCAGGGAAGACTCGGCAGTTGTTTCCCACGCGGAGGGGAGTACGACTGTACGAGGGTTTACTGGTTCGTCTGCCGTCGCCGGAGAATAACAGCAGGTGTGGGTGAGTAGAGGGATGGCTAGGCCAGCGATGGGAGTACGGTGGGGCGGTGAGGCCTGCGCGGCAGCAGAGTCGGCCGCGGGGAGGAGGGAGCAGGCAGTCCCGCCGGCGCTTGTTTGAAAGGCTGGAGCAGGAAGAGCAGAGATTGAAGAAGCACGACGGTCGTTGGATGGCCATCCAACATTCACTGCTTGTGCGTCAACCTTTTTTTAGAAAAGCCTCAAATCTGTGGAAAACAGCATACAATCCATCTGCCATTATTTCTAATAATTTACAGCCCATTTGCTAATTATTAAGGTTTTTTTTGGACCCCATATTCTTTTTGTTAGCATTACAGCCCATATTGTGGCCACGGTTAAAAAATTATACGAAATTTTGCATATTTCGGTGCGGTCCGAACTGTTTTTAATCCCGAAATTTCGACTCACATTCAAACTGATTTTAAAAATAAATGTATATCAATATAAAATCCAACAAATTCTCCACGCATATAAATTAATGTAATTTAAAATCTCGAAATGAAAAAAAAAATTGAAACTAATTGCCGGTTTGATGTGTTTTAAAAATGTACATCCCATTTCTCATTACTGATGGGCCATTTTCTCGGCCAGCCGAATGAAAGCTCTCCTCGTCTTGAAAGATTTGCAGCCCAACAGGCCTGACAAAGCGACTTACTTGGCAAATCACAAAAAAACTGGGCTGTGGCCGTGGACCCAGCTGTCAGCCTCTCCACGTACAGTACTCTTCCGATGGAAGTCGTTCCTTGACCACGTTGACCATGTCGCGCGGAGAGCCCCACGGCGGTGGACGACGGCGAGGCCTAGGAAGGGGACGACGCGGAGCCGGGGAAGACGCGGCAGAGGAAGCCCGCGCGGAGACGAGTACGAGGGTTCACTGGTTCGGCTGCGGTGTGAGGCTGCCGTCGCCGCAGGGCCTGCTCAGCGGTGGGAATAGTAGGGGGCGGTGAGGCCTCCATGGCAGCACAGCCGGCCACGGGAGGCAGGAGCATGCGGCACGACCGGCGCTGGTTTGGGCGGCTGGAGCAAGAAGACCAGAGGTTGAAGAAGCACTACGGCCGTTGGATGGACATCGTACGGTCACTGGAGCTAGAATCGTTCATATTGACTAAAGTTGACAAAGGCCCCCGTCCCAGTCAACTTAGTAGGCCCACAAGTCAGCCTCCCACCAAGGTGGGTCCCAGCTAGCAGGGGGAGTATTCATTTTTTTGTGCGTAATAAGGAGGCACTTCCTTGCGTGCGAGGATATAGTTGGTGGGTCCAAGCTGTCAGCAGCGGTAACGTTTTTCTCGCGAAATACAGAGGCCCTTTCGGTGGGTCCCTGATGTCAGGTGGAGGAATCATTATTTTGCGTGTAATAAGGAGGCATTTCCTTGCGTGCGGCCGTGGACCCAGCTGTCGGCCTCTCCACGTACAGTCCACTTCAGATGCATGTCGGTCGTTGACCAGGCCGCGCCGAGAGCACCAGGGCGGTGGACGACGGCGAGGCCTAGGAAGGGAACGACACGGGGGCAGGGAAGACTCGGCAGTTGTTTCCCACGCGGAGGGGAGTACGACTGTACGAGGGTTTACTGGTTCGTCTGCCATCGCCGGAGAATAACAGCAGGTGTGGGTGAGTAGAGGGATGGCTAGGCCAGCGATGGGAGTACGGTGGGGCGGTGAGGCCTGCGCGGCAGCAGAGCCGACCGCGGGAAGGAGGGAGCGGGCAGTCCCGCCGGCGCTTGTTTGAGCGGCTGGAGCAGGAAGAGCAGAGATTGAAGAAGCACGACGGCCGTTGGATGGCCATCCAACAGTCACTGCTTGTGCGTCAACCTTTTTTTAGGAAAGCCTCAAATCTGTGGAAAACAGCATACAGCCCATCTGCCATTATTTCTAATAATTTACAGCCCATTTGCTAATTATTAAGGTTTTTTTGGAGCCCATATTCTTTTTGTTAGCATTACAGCCCATATTGTGGCCACGGTTAAAAATTATACGAAATTTGCATATTTCGGTGCGGTCCGAACTGTTTTTAATCCCGAAATTTCGACTCACATTCAAACTGATTTTAAAAATAAATATATATCAATATAAAATCCAACAAATTCTCCACGCATAAAAATTAATGTAATTTAAAATCTTGAAATGAAAAAAAAAGATATTTGAAACTAATTGCCGGTTTGATGTGTTTTAAAAATGTACAGCCCATTTCTCATCACTGATGGGCCATTTTCTCGGCCAGCCGAATGAAAGCTCTCCTCGTCTTGAAAGATTTGCAGCCCAACAGGCCTGACAAAGCGACTTACTTGGCAAATCACAAAAAAAACTGGGCTGTGGCCGTGGACCCAGCTGTCAGCCTCTCCACGTACAGTACTCTTCCGATGGAAGTCGTTCCTTGACCACGTTGACCACGCCGCGCGGAGAGCACCACGGCGGTGGACGACGGCAAGGCCTAGGAAGGGGACGACGCGGAGCCGGGGAAGACGCGGCAGTGGAAGCCCGCGCGGAGAGGAGTACGAGGGTTCACTGGTTCGGCTGCGGTGTGAGGCTGTCGTCGCCGCAGGGCCTGGCTAGCAGTGGGAATAGTAGGGGGCGGTGAGGCCTCCGCGGCAGCACAGCCGGCCACGGGAGGCAGGAGCATGCGGCACGACCGGCGCTGCTTTGGGCGGCTGGAGCAAGAAGACCAGAGGTTGAAGAAGCACTACGGCCGTTGGATGGACATCGTACGGTCACTGGAGCTAGAATCGTTCATATTGACTAAGTTGACAAAGCCCTTCGCCCCCGTCAACTTAGTAGGCCCACAAGTCAGCCTCCCACCAAGGTGGGTCCCAGCTAGCCGGGGGAGTATTCATTTTATTGTGCGTAATAAGGAGGCACTTCCGGTGGGTCCGAGCTGACAGCGGGGGGGGGGGACGTTTTTTTTGCGAAATACGGTGGCCTGTCAGGTGAGTCCCAGCAGTCAGGGGGCAAACGTTTTTTCGCAAAATACGGTGGCCCGTCCAGTGGGTCCCTGCGGTCAGTTGGAGGAATCATTATTTTCCGCGTAATAAGGAGGCACTTACTTGATGCGGCCGTGGACCCAGCTGAGACTCTCCACGTACAGTATACTTCTGATGGAAGTCGTTCCTTGACCACATTGACCTCGCCGCGTTCCGTTGCATGCATGCGTCCATGGGCGTGGTGCGTCCCTACTGTCAGCCTCTCACGTACAGTCATCTTCCGATGACTCTCGGTTGTTGACCACGTTGACCACACCGTGCCGAGTGCACCCAGACTGGAACGACCCGGAGATGGGGAAGACGGGGCAGTGGAGTCGCAGATGGAGAGGAGTGGGAAACTTCACTGGTTCGGGTGAGAGAGGAGCAAGAACAGAGGTTGAAGAAGGAGCACGGCTGTTGGATTAACATCCAATGATCCAGCTGCTAGAATCATTTGTTGATTAAGTTGACAAAGCCGTGCGTACACGTCCGCTTAGTAGGCCCACAAGTCAGTCACCAAATCTGACGGGTCCCAGTTGTCAACGGGGTGAATAATTTTTTTCGCAAAACAAGGAGGCACTTCCTTCCGTGCGAAGATACAGCCGGTGGGTCCCAGCTGTCAGGTGGAGGAAACATTTTTTTCAGCTTAATAAGGAGGAACTTTCCTTGGGTGCGACCATGGACCTCGTGGGTCCCAGCCGCCAGGCTCTCCATGTACAGTCCTCTTCCGATGACTCTCGTTTGTTGACCACGCCGCACCGAACGCAGTGAGGCGGTGGACGACGGCGAGGCCCCGGACGGGAACGACTCGGAGATGGGAAAACGCGGCAGTGGAGTCGCAGATTGAGAGGAGGAGAAGGGTTATAACTGGTTCTGTTGCGGCGTGGGGCTGTAGTCTGTGGAGAATAATAGGAGGTGTTGAGGGGTGGAGAGATAGCCTGGCCGGCGGTGGGGTAGCGCTTCGCAGCGATGCGTGCTAAGCAGAGCCGCTAGCCGCCGGAGGCCGGACCAGGCGGTCCCGGCGACGCTGGAGGAAGAAGACGAGAGATTGAAGGTGCATGCCGGCCGTTGGATATAAATCCAATGGCTGTGGATGACACAATCATTTGTTGACCAAGTTGACAACGCCCTGCGTAGGCTTCGACCTATTGGCCCACATGTCAGCCTGCAAAAATGTGGCATATGTTTAACCCATGTTTTCTAGAATGTACAGTCCATTTGCTGGGCTGGGTGAACAAATAATTTCGCGTCAATCAGGCCCATTTATATTTTCTAAGAAAACCCAGCCCATTTGCACTTCCTTGAAATACACGTATTAGGTGGGCTCGTTATATATATAATGTTATGTTAGAAGGAGCAATTAATATCAAAGAATAAACTGGAGAGGCACATTTTTTATATATATAATTAAGAAATTAGCGAGTTATTGCTCAAAATAAAAATGAGCGCGTTATTATTAAATTGGTCCTTAAAATCTTCGCAAGCTTTTGTACGCAATCACCAGGATTTTTCTTGCCCGTGAGTCAAAAACAACCAGGATTTTCCTTGCCTGTGAGTCAAAAACAACCAGGATTTTCCTTGCCAACTTCCGTTAAACATTTACTTTTATAAGTTAATAACACGTGGGATGTTTTTATAATGTATATATAAGTCTCTATAAAATATACGATAATAGTACTAATATAAATATATATAATGTGGTTAGAAGGGAAAACATAAATTGGACACATCATTACTTTTATAAGAGACCTGCGTTTTATACCCCACAGTAGGCATACTAACAAGTTCACACACAAATACAACAGAAAAGGTAAACATTCATATCAAACTCAGGTTCACAGGACACGTTCATATTCATAGCCAACATTCACTATCAACAACTCAAAAGATTCATATATACACAAGCTCAGCATATCTATGCATCCAAATGATTGATAGATCACACGACAATATTCATACATAATTCACAAAAAGATTCAGATATACACATGTTCAGTATGTTTATGCATCCAAATGAGTGAGATCACAACCAATATGATCCATGGACGAACTTTAATTACCTAGGGTACAGACTGGTAAATGGTGTTCAATCGGAGGTACTTCTTGCTAAAATTAGCTCTTGTACGAGTAAACTTTCGAGTACATAAGAGGCAGCACAGACAATCTGAACTTTGCTTGTAGGTTTATCCTCAAATAGTGGCCTCGTGTCGAGGGAGGTTTGAGCAACTTGGCCACTACTTTCATCCAACTAGTTTACTGGCTCATCTTGGTCCTGTATCTCGCCAAAATTCTACATTGCAGACGAGAAAGGAGGCGGTTGAGAAAATGAACCACCCAAATTTTTTGTGTAGTTCAACTGAAATGGAGCATCCTTGGCGTGCAGACTGATTAATTGCCAGATGAATATACGCGTCAACCAACTTGTCTGGAATCTTTAGACTCCATGCCATATAGTTCGCTACCATATGTGCCGATAACCAAAAGGCACAAGTTGGGACCAAAGACTGGACAGCGTTTTTCTAGGCTATGCACCAAGCAATATTTTTGGCGTTCACTCTCCTAATACTTGGAGTTTGACAATTGGTTGACGCCGGTTGATACTCGAATGAATATAGGCACTTCTTGTCAACATCGATGCTTGTCTGAGTGAACTTTGGAGTACATAGCAGCAGCATAAGTACCTATCCATCTGATCATTTTGTGCAGTTCTACTGAAATCACCCGATGTAATGATTTGCCTGTGAGTTCAGGCTCCAAATTACTCCTTTATGAAATCGGCAAACAGTAGCACAATACCAAATTACCAATACATATGACAGGCACAATAATCAGGATAAAGACCAGTACCAACCTGTGTGAGGTAGCATATCAATTACTATTTCCTTTGACTGGAAGCCGAGATAAGCCAAGCGACTGACAGCAAAGGAAGAAAGCAAGCGGAGATTAGCGACTGACAGGAAAGGACGGAAGCTGTCGAGGCAATGAAGCACCCAAAGTTTTTGTGCAGTTCCACCAAAATCGAGCATCCCTGTTGGCACATATATTGAGAGAGTGAGATTACTGTAATAGTGGGACTAGTTGATGAAACATACACTAACAAATAGAAGCACCCTCATTATCTTAATGGGTAAAGTTAGCAACATAGTAGTCTTGCTTAAAGAGAGGTATTAGTTTATTTAATCAGTGCCAATTAGCTCAACTCAACACTCAAAGCATTGCCATTTATCATAGGTTGCAAAACTTTAACGTGCAAAGATAAAGGAGTTTCTCATGACAGTAGCATGATACAAATAGAGATGACAGCAAACTATTATGGATGAAGGCCTTAGGCCCGTACCAACCTGAGAAAAAAAGCTTATTCATGTAGTCCCATAAGAGATGATAAAGCACTCACTGGAATCACACAATAGTATATATTTTTGTGCACTTCAAATGTATGGTTGAAATCACTCTTGTTTACCAGTGCTGAGATTATATCGAAAGATTATCAAGAACTTCCAGCAGAGTTAAAGCACTGGCTGGGATACAGTTCATTGTATTGTCTTGTGTAGTTCCACTAAAATGTATGATTGGCACAACATGATCCCTGTTTGCACAAGTAGGAACAAGGTGAAACCTTCATTTGCTTAGTGAGAAAGGATAGGAAGACATTAGCATATTACTCAAACAGTAGCATCAAATTCATGATGGACAATACGCAAAACATTGCCTCATTGAACCAATGGCAATAAATTGACATGCAAAACAATAGCACTATTATGTCATGACACTAATAATATTCCCTCCCTGCTCCACCACATGATTCACCTCCATAGACAAACATACACACGTACATGATTCAGCATAGGGTCCTACTAAAGATTTGTTTAACTCCAACAGGAAAATTAGGCAGTAATAAATTAGTGGTACTTAAGTACTCCTAATTAATTAAGTGAGACAGCAGAAGTGGAAGGGCTCCCTGGAGGATCGTCTCACATGTAAGGTAGTTGTTGCCGGAGCCCTTGAATGGCCTCGACTGAGGCCTCTGGCTATAGCAAGATCGCCTTGGAACTGTTTATTCTTCTTCTTCTTCCTCTTCATGCTCTGTTTCTCTTTCTCCTCACCAGTTGGTGGGACCAAGTACATGATTGGCCTTCTAATTCAGAATTGGTTTTGTCAGTGAGGGAGTACAAGTGTACTAGTAAAAAACAGCATTATTTTCTCATGGCAGTCAGAAAATAGAGATGAACACATGCATTAAATATCATTCTTACCTAAAGGAAGGTTATGGCGCCAATATGGATGATGAGGATTGGAACACAGATCTCCCTTTGTGCAGTTCCACCAAAATGAACCAACTGTTCCATTCTGACATTCCAGTTAAACAGCACAAAAGTCACTTCTTTTAAGAAGAGTTTTGTGTAGTGCACCAAAAGGTCACAACAGCAACCAGGTGAATTGGATATCCCTGTTTGCACAAAAAGGCACAGAGGAAATAGTCAGAGTCTCAAACAATTACAGGCAAAAACATTTGGCTAAACTTGTCATGGCTTATAACAGTGGCATGGCTTCATTTTTACCAGGGACATTAGATTAAGAACAGCTAAGGCTACGTTCGGTTCACAGGTTTGGTGCAGGATTTTCCTAGGAACACAATTCCTATGATATTCTTTCCCTTCCAACCGTTCGGAACACAGGAAAGGTGAATAGTGTTTCATAGGAAAGCTGGTCTGGTAGTACTGATTCCATAGGATTAGAAACATCCACGCGCTGCTCATTTTTTGGGCGGAAGCCCGAGGCAGGCGCTCGCTGCCATGCGTTAGACAGGTTGTTGTGTTGTGTTGCCGGAATAAAAAAATCAACCTATGTGTGGTACGTGAGGTGAGGACAAGAGTAGTCACTGTGCAGCTGAATAAACAAATAGCATCTCATACTGCCAAGCATGCTACTCTAAAAAAACAAATTTGTACATTTCGTAGTCCATCCGAACACATTCTCTTGAGAGTTTCCTCCGGTTTGCTGTTCCATTGTTTTATACCTACATTCCTTTCCTATTCCTCTATTTTCATCAAGACCTATGTTTTCTACCCCTTTATTCCGAACGGAGCCTAAATATTTGGTATAAGGGCATGGGACAGTGGGTGCACCAGCAGTCCAGCACCATGTACGTAAACAGGGGCATAAAGTGGTGATTCATAGTTTGTTGCCCCGAGAAACAAACATCCAAGAAACATATCTGGGTTGGTCCATTTTTGTTCACTCTGGCCACCTACTCCTATGTGTGGATAGCAAATCTAGTCCTGGTCATACCACTGTGTACAGCGTTACCCCTATATTTCCCTTTTCAACCAAGAGACCGGTTGGATGACCAGTCTGTACTACTTTCACTCCCTTTCCTTCCTGTTTGTACCAACTCCGATGTACTCCCTCCGTTCGGAATTACTTGTCGCAGAAATGGATGTATCTAGATGTATTTTAGTTCTAGATACATCCATTTCCGAGACAAGTAATTCTGAACGGAGGGAGTACATACTAAATTCCCCCACCCCCACTTTATTTCTTGTTTGAACCAAGTACTCCCTCCGTCCGGAATTACTTGTTATCAAAATGGATGTGTCTAGAACTAAAATACATCTAGATACATCCATTTCAATGACAAGTATTTTCGGACGGAGGGAGTACAAGATTCGACTCCATGAAGTAGCTTTACCTCTAACAATAGAAGAAGAAAAATATGTGACGTTGGACCATCCGATCGAGAGGGGCTGAGAGGTAGAAAATGATGCACATGCAGCGACATAGTGAGCTGGGGAAGTAGAGCTAAGGAGGTTTCGAACGAAGATATACCTGAAGGTCATCGAGATGTGGATAGGTGGGCGGCGGGAGGCCGGATCCGCCCACAGGCAACGATGAAGGGATCGGAGGACCTCCCGCGCCGGCGCTCGGCCAGAGATAACAGTGCGGCCGGTAGTGGGTCTCCTCCCTCGCTGTCGACGACGGCCTAAACGCTGCCCCTCCTACCCTTCACCGGCGGAGGGGGATACGTCCGGATCTGTAACCAGCGGTGAGGATAGAAAGCCAGTGTTTTTTGAAGGGAGAAAGACAGTGTTACTACCCCTATCTTGTTTAGATCTGGAGAGGATGAGAGTGTGTGAATAGAGCAACCCTAGCAAGCAAGCGTGGAGGCTTCGGCCTATATATACGTAGTGGGATAGTTTTCCTTTTTCACTCCATCAAAACAATCGTTTAAAATTGTGTACTACTACATGCCAGGTCGCGGTTTTTTTAGTTGTTGATTGTTTTTTGAGATAGCTACCCGCTTGTTCCAAGTGGTGTTACGGTGTGCCAGGTCGCACTTTGTATCGTTCAAGTCTGGTACTACAAGTCCCTCCATTAAATGAACAACCAACCCCTCATAAAAATTGTGAACAAGCCCACGGCTAAAATTAGCGGAAACGTGGGTTGCCCCAACATGCATTATTATTTATATTTTCTACTCCCTCCGTTCCTAAATATAAGTCTTTTTTATAAGCCACACCTAAGACAAGATTTTTTTATTAGCAGTGAACCCCACATGTCATAGACACAAACATTGTGGCAAGATTCCCTTAGGCAAGCCAAAGTGTGTCTAACAATTTGAGCAACTCAGGTTAGGCAAGTGTGGGAAAAATAATGTGGCAACATAAGACAAACATAGTCACAATCCAAACAGCCCCGTAATTTTTTGTGACATGCATGAAAATTTGGTTAGTTAAATTTTTAGTCAAAATTTGGCAAGGTGCATCAAATCAACACATGCAAGTATCAAAAGGAAAGTCACGGCATGCATGCATGCGTTGTACTCCCTCCGTTTCCAAATATAAGTCTTTTTAGAGATTGCAACAAGTGACTACATACGAAGCATAATATGTCTACTCCTACATACGTAGTAGCCCATTTTAAATGTGTAAAAAGACTTATATCGAGTGCAGTGCTTTGATGTGTCGCGTCAACTCGTACAAGACCGAGAAATTTGATTACTACAACGCCCTCTCCCTAACGGACTGAGCTCCGGTGCCTTAACTGCACCTGCCTTTGGCTGCATGATAGGAGGGCCAACCACCTGTTGGGCCCACCTGTCATAGACGCAAAGGCATGAGCAGTAAGTAGAAGCTTTCGCTACACGCTATCCCTCCCGCACGAGGTGGACGGACATGCAGCAGTGGATTCGATATTGTAGAAGTAGGAGTAACATCATTGTTCGTCTTCTCGAAGAGGCGAAGAGCCAAGCGCAACCCGAACGTGGCAGTTGCGAAAGCTCGCGTGGTGCGGTTCCTTGGAGTACTAGCCAGGCTCTTGCATGAGACAAAATTGCTATTGTTTAACAATTAAACTCCATTATCCATAGGTTGATACTCATTCGGCATAGGTCCACGCGCTTAGCACCGTTTTCTCCTGGGGTCACCAATGTTTATTTGCTAATTAATAGCATTGCATGCAATGAACTAGCCATTGCAAGTCATTAAAAGCATGCACACCTCTCATCTCTTTTTGGTTGATATGTCAAGAAACAAGAAACAAGGTAGAAGTTAATGCACCGCGCCTAAGTGTTTTGGGCCTATTTGGTTTTCGTAAGATGACTTACACACCTAGACGGAGGGAGTAGTATAGCCCTGTAAACCAGAAAGGAGTAATGCCTTTCTAGAGATTTCAACAAGTGACTAGACTACACCGTGTGCAGTACTCCCTCCCTACCAGTTTATAGGGCTCAAATCTCAAATCTCATGAACCAAGGCATTTTGCGATTGGAGGAATGTATCTCGTACTTTACAAAACTACCCTAATTAAACTCATGCATTAATTACGTAGTTCTCTCGTTTTCCTCTCCACCTTGGTCGCGGTGCACAATATTGAGCACTCCTATATGACTAGCCGCTCTATCTACACGCGGGACATTTCAAAGCATCTGGGCCCGCGTGCCATCCACCAAATCACAGCGAGGTGCTACAGTCGAGACTCACATGTCACCCCGGTGTGGCCGTCATGACCCGTCATATCACAAAACCCACACCTTTACTAGCAGTGGTAAGGTGGCCTCCAAGTTGGACTGGACGAAGCAACCATCATTTCACTGGAACACTCGTTCAAGCCCTTTCTTCCCTCACTTGAAGAAACCCTCACTCCAGGCTACTCACTTCTGCCATTTTTCTTCTGTACCGACGAAGGAAAGGTGGGCGAATGAGTTATGCTGCTATATTTTCATTCCAAGAATCTTCTTTTTGCGAAGCACCGACCGATTCTCACATCCTATTCTTTTCCTGTTTTCATTGCGATTGTGGTTTCCCTTCGATTGCTTTTTGTTTGTCAGTTCATTGATGTATCCTGGAGCACTAGGCAAAGAGTTGCCGGCGGACAACCCACTGGAGACAGCGATCTCCAGGAAGCGAGCACCGACCAACGAGTTGACCATGTTGGCGGGCCAACCCATGGAGATGAAGAACTCCAAGAAACAAGCACTGGCCAAAGAGTTGAGGACGTTGGCGGACGAACTCCTCAAAGAAAGTTGGAAGAACAGCAAGGGCCCCACCGTGCCTACCCCAGGAACTCTGATTGCCACCTATGTGAGGCTCAAGACCGAGTTTGAGGATATAGTCGCCGTTGAGAAGCAGTATTGGAGGCTCTGAACTCTGATTATCAAGACCTGGCAAGGTGATGGCCCCCATCGAGGACGAGGAGATGGCCCCCGGAGGGATGAGATCCCCCGGTGAGCTGCACATGGTAAAAAAATAATGGCTTATTACCATAGTTGTGGTTTTTGATTATTTGCAATGTGCTTGCTAATATGTTAGGGTTGTGCAGGTGCCGGTGGACGTCCTTGATGATTCCGATGTCGTGGCCCGTCCTGTTGGCATCGCCCCGGAGATCAATTCCGATGCCGCTGTCCATCCTGTGGACATCGCCCCAGAGATCGATTCCGATCTCGCGGTCAGTCCTGTGGACATCGCCCCATAAATCGATTCCCATGCCGTTGTCCGTGCTGTGGTCATTGCCCGAGAGATCGATGACAAGAAATAGTTGGTCGCGCTAATCTTTTAGGGTAGTTTGCATTGCCCTGTGTTTAATTACCAGAACGATGCATGTTATCAAACCATCTTAGGGCTAGTGCACTGTCTTGTGTGGGCGGATCTTGCTACTTTTGTTTGATAGTGAATCATGCGATGAATCATGCGAACCCTCTCCGAGTTATGGAAACAGATGTATCCTCACCAGCTTTTGATGTAATATATGGCATGCTTAGATGTAAGTTTGAACTGTTTATCATATCAGCAGGGCTTGTTTGATGATTCTTGGTGTTAGTAGGCTAGCTACTGTGCGAGCTATAGTACTTGCAAAACACTCACCGAAGAGAAACGTTGGGGCTGATGAGCTCGTGGTACGCTTATACTTATCCCTCGTGGATCGACCAATAGCCCTAGCTCCTAAAATTGTAGGCTTAGCGATCGATCAGACAATAGTCGACATACATGCAGGCCTCATTTGGTTCATAGGGTAGGAAAATTGTAGCAAAAGTACAGAGAACGTGCAACACAAAATCATAGCAGTGCAGAGACGTACTCCCTCCGTTCCAAAATAGATGACCTAGGCGGGCTAGTTTGGCCTAGTGGGTTTCAGTGATATGACGTGGTACAGTGCCGTCCAGTCTTCGCGTGTGGTAGCAGTATTGCGGGTACAGTAAGTTTTCTTGAAGAAGCGGAATTCAACGAAGTCATGATGGTTCCTTCGTCCGAACAACTTACAGTGGGAAAGGTTGGGCCTGCGATACGACCGGGGTAGACCAGGATAATTTTGTGCATGGCAGGTGGACCAGGATGGTCGACGTCCCACATGTCGGCGAATGAAAGTATTCTTTCCGATATAGAGGACGAGCAACGAGTATTCATTGTTTATTTTTGATGAAAGCTATTGTCTCCACTGTTACGACGGAGGAGTGTGAAACACGGCAGCCCAGTGAACTTGGCATTTGCACCACTCCCTCCTTCCTCATGTAATGCCCAGGTTACAGTTTTTTCTCACTTTCTCTCTATCTATTTCCTCTCAAATGTTTTTTACCTTTCTTTTTTTAAGACACAATTGTTTTTTATGCCTTTTTTAGAATTATTTTTTTATACCTAGGAGCACGTGTAGAGACGGGCTGTTGCCGAGCCCACTCCTTGACTTTGCCAATGCCTCTCTCTCCTCCACATAAGGAGTACTACTTGCTATGCATGCATGCGGCGGGCAGGTGGCGTCTTGAGGGGCCAGGGCGGTGAGAGCGGGCTCCGGAAGCGGTCCGGACTCCAGCATGGCCCACCTCACATTATCACCATATATTTCTTGGAGTCCGTGCGCGGCGGGCGGGCGATCTCTTCTCCCTCCCCCGTTTCTCTCTTCTCAGCCGACGCCCGCCGAGCGATTAGATTTCGGCTATCGACGGTTTATTCAATTATGGTCCCACATGTCAGTGAAATTGCAAGACAACGCGTGTCCCCTCTGGTGAGCGGCGTGCGAGCCGGACTGTCGGGGTTGCGACGCGTACGAGTCGTAAGTGTGCCGCCTTTTCCTTTAGAACTTGCGAAGCGTAACATTTTCGCGCGGTCGATCGATAGAAATCCAGAACAAAATGACGAGGGCGGTGCTTTCCCGCTCGTTAGGCGGGCTAGTTCGAGTGATATGACGTGCTACAGTGCCGTCCACTTGCTCCATTTTTATGTAAGCAAGAGTTTACACTCTTACGCGGGAGGAGTGCGAAACACCGCGGATCTGATTTTGATCGAGGGATAACTGTTCCCTGCTAAATAATGGAGGATTGTTAGCGATTATAGCATGATAGTTAGGGCATCTCCAGCGCTGGCCCACAAATTTACACCGGCATCTGTCCGAGGACACTGATGGATGCCATCCGATGCTGCCCGCATACCTTTCGACAACTATATGAACTAACCGGACGAAATTCGTGCAAACAAAGCAAATTTCAAATTAACCGGATGAAATTCATTACATTTCGAAAACTTTTCCTACAAACTGGACGAAATTCATTACATATTTCGCACAAACCATACTAAAACCTACTGTAAACCTAATCTAAACGATCGTCGGCGCCCGACCACCATGTCCGGCCATGAACCCGAGAAAGCCGGCCATTGCCTTTGCCTCCTCCTCATCTGCCTCGATAACCTCCTCCTCCAGAGCGGCGGCGACCTACCGTGTACTACTCTTCCTCGCTGCCGGCTGTGCCCGCGCACGCGCGCCGGCTACGTGTTCGTGGCGGTGGAGGGCGGCTGGGGGGGTGCCGGCGATCTCCTTCGTTTGCTCCTGCGACAGTACGTCGAAGAGAGCTTTGGAGCGCGCCCGGAACGGAGCCGCCGATGTCCCTCGTCTGCTCCTGCGACAGTACGTCCAAGAGAGATTCAGAGCGCCAGGAGGCCATGGTTGAAGTGGTGCCGACAGAAGGAAGGGACCGGAGGAGAATAAGTGTGGGTCTTTGGCTATGGCTGGGAGCTGGGGCTCAAGTTAATATAGCGGGCGAATGGCATTGAGCCGCGGCAGACGGATGGACAACTGGCACCGGAGTAGGTTCGTCGGGCGTGAATGCGGACGCTGCTTCAGTGACTTAACTGCAGATGCGTTTGGGTTACTGACATGTGGGCCCGACGGGCATCTGGCCCGCATGCTAGTGACACACCAATTGCACCTGCAGTTAAGTCCGGTGACCGTTTCAGGCGGGAAGCGCGCGCTAGCGATGGAAGGGGTTTCGGTGTGCAGTGGCACTAAGATCGGTCGCTTACGATAGTACATACTCCGTACCATACTACCATAGTACCCTCTCTAGCTTAGGCCGTTTTATAGATTGTCGTTGTGATGGACGATATACATGAGCAAGGCGGTCTGAGTATGACCGTTGGTGTTGAGCCAGGTGAATACATGCTCGGCATTCACGTAGGCCTCCATCAAACGTCTAAACAGTAATGTCAGGCACCACCGGGGCACGCAGGTGATGGGCTCGCCGTTTGCGTTGCGCCATGAGCAGGACTTTGATTTAGAGGGCGACGTGCATGCATTAGCATGCTTTGACAGCGTGAGCGTGAGTGTCTGACGTGAAGTATTTCATTTTCATTTGGCTGACGAGGGTGCGTTGCAGCGACGAGTCCGTGGTTTGATTCCCCACATACGCATAATTTTGGTTTTTACAGTATTTCTTTCTCCATTGACAGGTAGGCCCGTGCAGATAGATAAAGAACACGAGCTGATGAGGCGCATGCGGACTGTTTGACTGGTCAACCAGACAAATACGGAGCTATACGCTGAGCCAGTGACCGTATAATCACCATATCTCGTATACAATGATCAAAGTGAGCTATCAAGACAAGTTCGATGACCGCCAATGCATTTTACTCGGTAATAAATGACCAGGATTGAAGGGGAATCCAAATTTGCTTCGTCTTCTGTCCTTGAGCTCTTGACAAACCAATGCACTATACGGTTGTCCGGCCACTCCACCCCAGAGCTCTCACCAAGCTTCGTTCATGCCACCGCGCCGCACACTAACCGGTAAGGCCGCGATGGCATCCCGCCGCGCCGAGTTCCTCGCCGCCCACGACCGCACACAAAATGGTAGGGAAGCGATGGCATCCCGCCGTGCCGAGTTCATCGCCGCTCGCGATCTCACAACTATGTGGGAGGAATTTGAAGATGCCAAGGCCGAATGGGCGGTAGAGCAAGAGGCGGCCAAAGCCGCACAGAGGGAGCGGAAAAGTCAAAAAGCACTCAAGAAAAGAGAGGCCCGCCGCCGCAAGAAAGAAAAGGACGCACGCGCTGCTGCGGAGAGGTCGGCAGAGATCCAAGCACAGTGGGGTGTCGCCGACAAAGCCGGGAAGGAGAACGACGGCGTCTGGCCAGCATGTGAGAAGTAGTAGTACTAGTAGTTAGTGTGTGTGTGTCTGTGTCTGAGTACGAGCATGTACCAATACTACTAGTTACTACTGTAGTTTTTAGAGCAAATTACCAATACATTAGCCTAGACTAAATGGAAAAATCCCTATCCTAAGCATCAAATGGCATCTCTTTCTCTATAGGAATTGAGATGCATGTCATCTCACTTCCTATGATTTTCATATTCCTATCCTATGAACGAAAAGGAGGCCTCTGTTGGAGTAACTACTGTAGCTAGCAGTACTGCGGGTACAGTAGTTTTCTTCAAGAAGCGGAATTCAACGAAGTCATGATGGTTCCTTCGTCCGAGAAACTTCAAAGTGGGAAGTGGGCCTGTGATTTGACGGCTCATTAGTCATTGTTACTGCGGCACGATGACCTGGGTGACTCTCCCTTGGAGTTCTGCGTGCATGGCAAGTGGACCAGGATGGTCGACGTCCCACATGTTGGCGAATGAAAGTATTCTTTCCGATATCGAGGAGCAAGGAAACCGCGCGGTATAGTATCACTGCTGATTGGTTCGCAAAAAAATAGTATCACTGCCGATTTATAATTATTTTTTATATCTGATGAATGCGAGCGTTTCAACTCTTACGACGAAGGGTGCCAAACACGGCACGTGCTGGATGTCCACACGTCAGCGAAAGGAGTGGGACATGAATAGCGTGGTAGAGCCTAGCGTAAAAAAACAGCGTGGTAGAGCGTCTCCACTTCTGGGTCGGAGACCACACGTAGTAGTACTTAGTGGTATGAACGATACAAAGTGTGACCTAGAGAGAAAGACACGTCTAGTTGGAAGGTCTCGGGGCATACACGTAAACAAATATAAAAGTTAATATGTGCCTCCAACTAATATAGTAGTAGTAGAGTACTTAGGCACATACTCCATAACATCACCGTGCATTGCACGTACAACATTTAGTGGTAGTACGTAGTAAAAGACAAATGCCGCCCAAGAGTTCCCTTCTCGACCTACTTTTGGGTGTTTGGTAGAGTGTATGGAGGGTGCATGAGTCCACACTAGTTTAGCACAAATACACTAGAAGCATGCATGAAGAGAGCATGCATGAAGAGGGGTGTTGAGTTGAGCATGCATGAAGAGGGAACAACTATGCTGAGACGAGAACGCAACCAAACACACCCTATATGCCACGCATGTTCATACCATTTGTGCCTTTCTACTTCACTTACTGTGCTACATTACTCAGGTTCGTACGTCCACTCCTGGGTATGTGTCCGTCTCGTAGTTCCAGTCCCACGTGTTCTTCATATAGATGGAACGATCCTTGCATAACACGTGCACCTTGATGCTAGATGTCTCGCGTGTTGGCAAAAGGATGAACAAAGCTCACGTAAAAAAATAGAGTGGAAGAACATAGATTCCGGACGACCGAGAAGGAGCAAGGAACCTCGTGGTGGAGCGTCTGCACTCATAATATTTAATATTATTCAGCGATATAAAATTAACCAATCATCTCCACAGTGGACTGGAAGAGTACGAAACACGGCAGCCCAGTGTAGTTACATCATACTAGTACATGGCTAACCCACGCTATCACCATATTTCTTGGCTTCCGTGCGACACCTATCTCTAGTAATCCAGCAGCCTGTATCGCTTCTCCCTCCTCGTCTCTATCAAAGTGCGGCAGGCTGGCGTTTTTGCCGTCTATTGAGGTCGGTTAACTATCACATGTTAGCGACATGCCAAGAGCATTCTAAAAAAATCCTTTCACGTTCCGTTTTCAAAAAGAAAAAAATCCTTTCACGTACAAATTTGCATGTATGCTTTGAGCAACTTGCATGTCCTATACTGCTCCTGTTTGATACTCTAACTTAGCTAGAGGTTAGACTAACTCATGACTAACCCTGAACTAACTGTAGCCAAAGAGGTGTTTGGGTGACAGGGTTAGATTGACAATAAATGCACTTCATGGAGAGAGAAAAGTGATTTTTCAGTGGTCCCAATGAGAACTATCTCCAGTTAGCACCTCTTGGGTGGGATAGTTTTTTTGGTGGGTTCGGTGCAACTTGCTCCAATTTAAACCCTCATGCTTGGATACTTTAGGGCTATTTGAGCCCCAACTAACTCAAACTAACTCTAACCCATGGATCCAAACAGGGCCTATGGCCAGTCTCGACGCGGAGCAGTCGCGTGCACCGGGAAGCGACGCTCTCTCGGCCGTCGCGCCACTTCAAAGCCGGCGCCAGTGAGAGGTTGCCTCCGCTCTGGCCGGGCATTAATGCGGCACTGACGCCCCAGGGTGACGCTGACCGTTTCACGCGGGAAGCGCGCGTTGGCAAGGGAGTATAGGTTTTGAACCGTTTCAGGTGTAGTACTGGTAGTTTGCAAAACTACTCAATTATTGCACTCAGTTTCCTAAGAAATTGTGGTAAAAACGTTACTCCACAGCCCGCTTCCCTTCTCCTTCCTCTTCCACCGCCCGCGCACGTCCGCGGGAAGCGACCGGTCAACCCTTATATAGGAGTGCTAGCACAAAAAGATGCATGCATGACCACTAAAATTTCCATATTAAAGCGCCGCTCCGGCGGGAGTATGGCGTATGTTGTTACCTTCGGCCGGCCCACGGCTACCGGGCGACGGCGACCAGAGAAGAGGCGGCGGGAGGGGAATGAATGCAGCTACTGTTTGGGTTCGCCTTCCGGCTTAAATAAATGCGCAGCATCACGTGTACCCGCGGGTGCACAAATTGTAACATACGTGTCTGCTTAAGTGGGCATCACGTAACTGGTGTGTGTGAGAGAGAGATTCTGAGAGACAGAGTGCGTGTGTGCGACTCTACTCTTCGGACATGTGCTCAACCTTTTGCATCAGGATATAAGTATAATGGTATTTACTTTAGCTAGTGATTTACGTGGCCATGTTAACGTGGTTGTGTCAAAAAAATGTCACTTCCTGCTCGTGATTTGCGTTATATAATTACAAGCAAGATTCTTGTGCATTGCACGGAACATCAATATGCATTTTTTTACAGAACACATGTTGTGATTGACCCATGCAGGAGTAATCCCATGTGTAAAAACTAATGATATCTCGAGAATTTTATCGGAAAACTGGTATCTCGAGAATGTCATCGAAAAAATGAAAGATGAGAGATAAGGCGAGGAGGAGTGGAGCGTGGTGGTGACTGGTGGTCGGAATGGGCGGAGGCATGGGGATGGACGGTGCCGGCAGGCGGCAGCGGCCAGCATACATGCTAGATTGTTCTAGAGACTTATTCCTTTTTTAATTGCTGAGCAATGAGGTTGCGGGAGATAATGATGTGGAGAGAGGTGAGGGTATCTTTTGTAAAATTATCATAGTTTGCTTTCTATCCTCAGATATAGATCATACGGTGTGTATTACAAGATGACAGGCACACCATCACCGCCAACTCGTTTTTTTATAAGGGTACAGATGATAAGTTTGCTGACTACTAAAGTAAAGTGGAATTTGTCCATGTTATGCAAGTAAATAAAGGTGATTGTTTATCATACGAGAAAGGTTGGATGAAGGGTGGTAGGAACAAATGCTCCGCCTAGAGCATGTGTGTGTGAGATGGAGTCTTAGTGTGTGTGTGGGAGAGAGAGAGAGAGGAGAGAGAGATGGAGTCTTAGTTTGTGTGTGTGTGAGAGAGAGAGAGATGGAGTCTTAGTGTGTGTGTGGGGG
>NC_057799.1:116737525-116806109 GCF_018294505.1 Triticum aestivum
GAGGAAGACTACTATATATCGATGGTGCATGTAGGCGGGAATTAAACAAAGGGATGGTCTTATTGGTTTCGGGGATATAGGGGAAGAGTGAGAGGCGGGGGGGGTAGCTAGAAGGAGATTGTTAAGTGTGAGTGTGTGTTTTACCCATCCAGGCGGAAGTTATGTGCACAAAAGAGGAGAACGATTCGATGTGGCGTTAGGATTGAGGGTAATTAACTACGTATGGAGACATAGAGACCTTGAACGTGCATGTGTGAGAGGTATACATGTATACGTGGGATGTGTGTGTGTGCGCGCGCGCATGATCGAGATAAAAGAAAGAAGACATAAGTCATAAGATCAATGACATGGGAGAGACGGATCGGTATGACAATATGCATGCATGTGAGAATGCAGGGAAGAAGGCCCGACAATTGAGCATGTGTTTTTGTCTTTAAGAGATAGTGGCGTGGGCTAGAGCATGCATCTATGGCGAGCAGAGGGAGTGAGGCGCAACGATTGTGCAAAAGAGACCAACCTATAAATGCATATGTATGGAGAGACATATATAGTGTGGGTGATAGGAAGCAAGACTCCGTGCGAGAAAGAAATGTTGACGGAGAAACTACAGATAGATACAGAGATGGAGATGCTAGCTAGAGGGACATCCGCTAGTTTGGGTGTTGGAGATGACCGTCGGGTGGTTCAAAGGGTGAAGTTATATATGTGTGTGAGAGGGCACTTGACTGCATGTAGAGAGAAACATATGTAGTGTGCGTGATAGGAATCAAGAGTGAGGGCGAGAAAGAAGGTTGATGGAGAAACAGATAAATAGAAAGATAAAGATGCTAGCTAGTGTTCGTTAGAGATAGGAGTCGAGTGGATCAGAAGGCTGGGTTATGTGTGTGGGTGTGAGAGAGATAGAGAGAGGGTGCATGTGAGTCACATACAAACAGATATCAGAGAGAAATGAGATCCAGAGAGACGGAGTTTTGTGTCTGCGAGAGAGAAAGATATTTCACAACGAGAGTGATAGCTAGAGAGACATACGAGGGAACGCAAGATATCTCTAGGGAGAGAGGGTGTGTGTGAGCGACATACAAGAGAACAATGGAGAAATATGAGACCCTGGGAGACAGAGTTTGTGTTTGTGTGTGAGAAAGAGACATTGAAGAGGACGAGTCATAGGTTCTCATATCTAAGGAGCGAAAGACATCTCTGTATGAGGGGTGTGCGAGTGGCACACATGGGAATAGTAGAGAGAAATGAGACCCCGGGAGACAAAGTTTTGTGTTTGTGTGAAAGAAAGAGATTCCACATGGAGAATCATAGTTAGAGACACATAGCAGGGAGCGAGATATACTTAGAGAGAGATAGAGTGATGAAGGTCGAGGGAGAGAGTACCGTCAGTGTATTACGAAGATAAAAGATCATTGTCGACATACAGGTAGCACGAGAGATACCTGAGAGACGATGAACGCGTATAGGTCGAGAGAGATAGTCCTATATAAGCATGAGTGATAGCTATATGAGACGAATATCTGGATTAAAGGGGATTCAAATATTTAAACTGGAGATCACGACATCAATAATATCATAACGCAAATTGGTGTATCAAACATGCATATTCATTTGAATTTGGGCACACATGTAATGTTATATAGTTTATCAATATTGGTGATCGATAGATTCTTCAATTACAAACAATGCATGGTTTATATGCAATTAATGTCTAAACGGGATTACACTATATGTTGCGTGTGTGAAACACATTATACATGTTTGAGAAGTAAAAAAACCGCATGAAACACACATTAATTGGAGACAGTTAGCGAGGAATGCATACATTGGATTTCAACATAAAGTGGTTTCAAATATTTGAAAATCCAAATTGATGGATACAACCTTATGAATCTAAGATCATGCCACTTGTAAACCATATTTATGTATAAATGGTGTTGTGCTTTTGAAAGTATATATAAAAAAATGATGTATATAGAATGTAATTCGAATTGAAAATGGATCCCGCCCAGAAAAAAAATAGAATACAAACGGGATTCGAATTGAGTTGGCATGGTAAACGTGCACTCTGCAAAATTTGAACGAAGCGGGGAAAGTCGCAGTAACCGCCCAAAACCAAAATCTGCGAGATGGAAATCACTACTGCCTATCCCTGCCACGCAAAGCCTATCTGCTGGATTTCTATAGGTTTCGATAGGGGTACATTTGTAATTTCACCCAAACGTGACGTAACCGCCTCTCACCCGGATTCATACACGGTGGGTGCCAAAACACAGTGTGTCCTCGGCCAAAATTGACTCCCTCCCCGATTCATATTCATACACGGTGGGCGCCAAAAACAAACTCTCGTCGGCAAATATTCGGTGTATGTAAGATTACCGTCCTATCCCCAACCGACTAATGTTGCTGTGATGTAGTAAAAATTTGAAACGGGGGCTAAGTTTGTAAATTTCCTCGCATTTGAGACAAGCGCGCCCTGAATACATGGTTCCCCCCTTCCTCTCTACCTCCCTTTCCCCATTCGTACTCCGTGGGCGCCAAAACACCCTCTCCACCCCACCCTCCTCCGTCCACCGCCGTCCGCCACCCCATCCACCGCCGTCCTGCTCCACCATGCCGGAGCTGATACCCCGATGCCGCCGTCCATTACAAGGGATCGACCTCTCTCATCCACGGCTTCGGACCGGGATCCTTGCATCCCGTCCTCTCGCTTCATCCCCGCCGTCGTCCACCTTGCCGGCGCTGCTCCTACGACCGTCTCGTCCACCGCGCCCCGCCGCCACCGTCTACCCTCCTAGATCTGCTTCCACGCTGCCGACAGCCATCGCTACCGCAGCACCATCAAATTCTCAGCAGATGCGCACACGGCGCCGCACCAGAGGCGGTACTCTTTCGTATCTGCTCAACTTATTTATCGCAGCAAGAAAATAGATCGCCACTGCTTTACTCTGATTTCTTGTCTTGGTTGCGAAGTTCCTTTGTCCGGTTTGCACCTTCAGATTCGCCATGGCACGCTCAACACTATACTCCCAATGCTTATGGTTTTCCCCTTTGATATTCCACACTAGTTAAATCACAGTAGACTAAATTTCAAAATTGGGTCAGTCGATTTTTCAGAGCTCGCCGGAGTTCGCCGGTGTGAACGAAGGGGCTCGGGTGGTTGTGGGGCCTCGCCGAACGAAGAAAACTCAATGCGGGTGGGGGTTGGGGCGGGGGTGGGGGTGGGGGTGGCGGAGGAACACAGGCGGCGGGGGCCGGTGGTCCGGCCGGCAGCCCGTGCGGTGTTCTGTATGGGAAGAATCAGAGATGAGGAAGAAGATGGGTTAGGAGACGTAGGATCTTCATCCAACCGCCTGAAATGGTCGAGAGACAGCTGGGAGTTGCATTCTTAATGCGCTCTGGTTCATCATGTGTGGGCACTGCGCAACCAACATTTTATGATCCAAAATCTGCTTGCTATTCTTTACCATGTTCCTCTTCCATTCTTCTTTAATATGTACTCTCTCCGTTCCTAAATACAAGTCTTTGTATAGATTCCACCATGGACTACATATGGAGCAAAATGAGTGAATCTACACTCTAAAATGTATCTGGATACATCTGTATGTGATCCATAGTGGAAATCTCTACCAAGACTTATATTTTGGAACAGAGGGAGTATGATAGTGGTACAGTATGTTCCTTGTACTGAAGATGAGCAGGGACTTTTGCAGTGTAGAGGTCTATACGGTCAGTTGTGATGGACACTTTGAGCCTCTTCGATTCGTAGTATCTTGTAAACATAGGAATAGGATTTGTAGTCACCTGCCCACTTGAATCCTATAAGAATAGCAAGGAAATGCGGGGAGCTGTGTCGCCTTTGAGAGTAACACTCATATTAACAGTACCGCACCTTCACTTGAAGAGAGCTGGTATCCGAAGCCTTTCTAGCCGTACCGGCAGTACTAGCACATATATTCCAGCAAGTTCCACTTTGCTGATTTTACTCTGATGCTTACGGTTTTCCCCGTTATATCTACACTATGATCTGTGTAGCTGCTTTGTGTCGCACTAGCAGCATTCCACTCTTGAAGCTAAACACTGCAATGACTTACAAAATTGGCACCAAGGCATTGAGTGCCATTCTAGATGCAATGAAACTCATACGCTCCCCACCTGTTGATTCTTGTTCAGAATATGATCCTAATGACTCTTGTTCAAAATTGCCACATATAGAAAGACAGCATGGAATTGCATTTCTGTGGGCGTTGTGATTCATCATGAGTGGGCAACCAACATTGTATGCAATGAAGCGGAACCTCAAGAATATGCTTCCTCTTCTGTTCTTTAACATGTTCCTCTTTGTTTATTCTGTATTTAGTACGTACAGTATGTTCCTTGTCAGGAAGGGGCGCAGGGACATATGCAGTCAACAGCTGATAGAGCTGGCATGTACGTGATCGATAGGCTTTCAATTACTAGCGGCAATACAACACTGTATTTTCAAGCCAGTTCCACTTTCCCGATTTATATATCGTGGTTATGGTGTACCCCTGTTATGTACACTATGATCTGCCTAGTTGTTGTGTGCTCTTGTTATCATGGTTTGGCAATAAACTCTCTATATAGTATATTATGAACCTATCATCTGCCAGCTATCCTTACTTCTGGAGCCTATTTTTTTTGTGTACTTGTGCCAGATTATATAAATGCACGCACCATATTATAGCACACATGAGCTCTCTCATCAGAATCCAGTGATAGCACACAAGTGTTTACAGGGGCGCCCCTATATTAGAATATCATCTGCATTACAAAGATAATTTCACAACTATTTATGTTTTCATGGTTCTCAGGTATTATACGCAATTACAGTGAATATCAGAATCCACGCATCAGAAGAATATTGTGGAACACTGCAATGACTTACAAAATTAGCACCAAGGCATTGAGTGCCATTCTGGAAGCAATGAAACTCATACGCTCCCCACCTATTGATTCTTGTTCAGAATATCATCCTAATGACTATTCTAACCTCGAGGAGTCAAAGGCAAATGGCCTGTCCTGTTCACCCATCAAGGTGCCTGTTCTAATTTGGCAAGGCTTTATTGATTGCGCGTATCTTGCATATGTTGTCTTGCATTTCTTCTACTTTGTTGCACCGCCATCTGCTTAGTTTACTCATCATATAACTCGAGATGCCATGCCCATCCATTATCAATACATATTCCATCTGTCATCATACCATGTTTTTTCACTCAAATGTTGTTCTTGTGCATCACACATCAAAAAGGAAGAGGGTGATTGCCAAACCTGAAGGAGCACCAGCAAAGTCCTTGAAAAACGTGGTGGTGCCGGAGAAATCAGACATCGCCCCACTTATATTGGATGTACAACCAGTGACACTAAACGTAGGACCGACTCCAGCAGACTGTACCCATACTTCACTGGCCACACCACTAGCCCCACCACACAGGACCTACACTCCAGCAAAAGGTATACCGATTTCATTTGCCATAGCACCAGCTGTACCACAGAAAAATCCCACTCCAGCAAAAAGTACAGCAAGTCCACCGGCCGAAGACCTATCCCAACTGCAGAGACGGCCAATTCCTGCAGATTGGAACCCCATTCCATTCATTCCCAGTTTAAAAGACAATGCTTTCAATGTTGTTAGGGACTACGTGCATATATTCCTATCATGGGAAGATTATAGTGAAGACAAACACCATTTTCACATCTTCCTGTCCAACTTACGTGTAAGTGCTATTATTCATGGTTATTATTTTCCTGTTTTCTGCTGATCGAACACATCAATGATTTACATTACATTTTTGTAACTAGGCGAGGGTCAATCTGGATAGTCATGACGAGCAAAGCTTGCTTGTGCTTTTCAAGGAAGCATTGCAGCAGTATCGGTGTTACCTGAGGAAATGACACTTTGATGGCAAGTCTATAAACGAATTTCCGGTGAAGTCTCCTGTGCAAAATTTAGAAGACATTGAATGGAAAAGCCTTGTTATGCACTGGTCTCATTCCCAGGATGAGGTACTGTCTATGAAATCAAATGACAATTTGAACTTATACTTTTCCGCATGTGCCTTACGGATCTTTTTTGCAGGAAATCTACTCGAAGAAGAATTCCGGTTTGAAAAGAACGACAGGATATCGCAAATATGCTGCCCGCTGCTTTGCTCTTGTTAGTACCTGTTGTCCTATATCACTGTACTTGCATACATACCTTGTTCATTATGTGACAGCAGTATGCATGATAGCTTGCTTATCAATTGTTCGCTCTAAATTATCTGATCTGTATGAATGGTTACATTAGTGTAGAATATATCCAATGCCAATGATTTTTTTAGCTCTGCATTGTTCTTGTAAGTACATGCTGTCCTTTATCAGTGTACTTATATTGACAGGTAGTTGTTCATGTACCATCACTCTGCAGCTTATTTTCCTTTGCCCTCCATTTTCTACACATCAGATCTATATTTACTCTTACCATAAGGTTGGTACTGAAGAAGTTTAGCTGTGCATTGCTCTTGGCTATGCCTTTTGCCTGTATCGCTGCACATACATTTATAGCTACTTGGTTATGTAGCATCACTCTTCATCTTATCTTAAATATTCTCCATTTTTTCGTATATTATCACATATATATTTACTCTTAACAAAATGTAGAATAAAGTCAATGCTTATGAAGAAGATTCTGTGGTAAACTTCTTGAATTCCCCCCCCCCCACCAGCATGGACAAGGGCTTTATAGAGCCTGTCTTCACCAGTAATGTAAGTTTGTCCTTCTCAAGCCTTCAAACTTTGTTGTGTATATTTGGTTAGGCATGACTGCAACAGCTGTTTATTTTTGGTGTTTGCATCAAATTGCATGTTTAAAGTTTATTATGTAGTTCATAAACAAAAGTTTGTCCTTCTCAATTTAAGTTTTCAGTTGTACAACCAAGTTCCTTCTTCATACCATGTAAATTAAACTATACAGAGCAAGTGATCTTCTTTTGCACTGCATGTATGCTTCTGTTCTTCATCCGTAATCCAGTGGTGTGGTGAACCTACCCACTACAACACAATGTCATATTCTGCAATGTCTTAACTATGAACAATGTCATATCATTCTACTATTATTTAAACTGTCTCTTTATTTGCTAATCTGAAATGGGGTAAATTGACAGCACACTAACCATTGATACTTATGAGTTCTTGATCTGTAATCCAGTGGTGTCGTGAAGCTGCCAACTCCTTCACAATGTCATTTCCTGCCATGTCTTGACCTGAACAATACCATATTGTGTTAATGCAATTTTAAACTGTGTCACTTTATTCGTCAGTAAGAAATGTGATGAATTGTCAGCACTGATACTTTTATGTGCAAAACCTGTCATGTGTCTGCTTGTTTATCTTTCAGAGTGAGGAAGATATAAGTGTTGAACAAGCGCAGTCTCATCATCTTGCTCAGGTGGTTGCGCTGCAGCTCGCCAGCAGGGCTAACCTTTCTTGAACTCTATTGAAGTGCTGTCGGTTTTGTATATTATTTTGTCGGCGTGTTTATTTGCACTGGTGGCGATCTTTGATGCCCAGTGTATGTAATCTGCTGTCTGCTTGTGCTTTATTATCATAGTGGCGAACTTTGATGCCCAGTGGATGTAATATGCCGTAATTTCTTTATTGTATAGTCTAGGTTTTTTCTTATTCACAATGCTGCAGTTATTTTACTGTATATATATCCTGTCTTCGCAGTAAACCGGCCAAACCGTAAAATTACGGTACATAATCGGGCCGTCATGCAATCACGATGTATGATCCGCATCATGGGCCTCGTCAAACTGGCCCACTAGTAGATTCGGGCCTTTAATAGGCCGAGTAACCGCCGGCCCTCTTTTCGCAAGAAAACTCAATGGGCTTTTAGGAGGCTGAGAAGTAGGTTAGGCTTGAAACGTGCCGAACAGCTCACGGGCCGGCAGCAGCCCGAAATGGACCCCGGCCCATGATTGTGCGAATCATATCACGGGCTTTTAATAGGCCAAAATTGTCTCGGTCCTTGTTTGGCCCAATCAGATATCGGCTGCGAGCAGGCCGGATGCAAACCGGGCCGTAGTTAGGCCCAACTATATGACGGGCTTTTAACAGGCCGAAATTAATATAGGGCCGAAATATTAAACGGGCCCTTAACAGGCCGAAACTAATATCAGGCCGAATTACTAAATGGGCCTTTAGCAAGTGGGCCCAAAAGCATAGCGTCCAGTTAACGGGCCCAATCTGATATGGGCCATAATTGAGGCCAAAGCCTCTTAAAGGGCCAGACCTGATCTGGGCCGTGATTTGGCCCAGAACGTGGGAGGCTTTTAACGGGCCGGATCTCATATGGGCCATTATTAGGCCCGGAACGTGGCAGGCCATTAATGGACCGGATCAAATATGGGCCAGCATTTGGCCCAAAACATGGCAGCCAGTTAATGGGCCGGCCTACTAGGGTCCTCAAAATCTTGTGGGCCTATAGCTTGGCCGGCCCATTAGTGTCGGCAAAATCTCGTGGGCCTTTAGCTGGGCCGGCCCATTATGATCCGCAAGAATTTTGTGGGCCTTTACCTGGGCCGGCCCATTATGGCACACAAAAATCTTGTGGGCCTTTACCTGGGCCGGCCCATTATGGCCCGCGAAATCTTGTGGGCCTTCCGCTGGGCCAGCCCATTATGGTCCGCAAAATCTCGTGGGCCTTTAGCTAGGCCGACCCATTATGGTCCGCAAAATCTTGTGGGCCTTTAGTTGGGCCGGCCCATTTAAACTTGATGGGCCGTGCCACGTGTCGGCGTATCATAGGCGCCTTCTGTCCAATGAGTGGATGACATCTGTCCCAACGATGAGCCGACACGTGTTTCCTCCAGCCAATGATGATTTTACACATGGAAAATCCCCATTGGTCGCGCCTGTTAACGGGTTATCGGATCCAAAACCCGACCCGATAGCTTAACGGCGTTCCATTACGGTGGATGCCACATGTCGGTCACCCTTGACGAAAGCACTTCTGTGACGCGCGATTTATCGTCATGGAAGTGGACACTTCCGTGATGATAATTTTGGTAATGTCATGGAACACTTCTATGGCAGCACAGGTATGACTATCTTGATTCTGTCATAAATTTGTCATGGATGTACATGCATGACAAAAAACGCGACCTACTTTGACAAACACGTATCATCATGGAAGTGTATTTTTTTGTAGTGAGTGGAAGCAAGGTGAGGAGATAGTGTGTGGTTGTTTGCAACCGAGAGAGAAAGACCCCTAGCACGTGGCCAAGAGGGGTCTGACAAACAAGGGAGAGAGGTTGAGAGAGACGTACGGAGAAAATGCAGACATGGGAGGAGAGAGTGTATGTTTGTCATAGAGAGATCCCCTGGAGATCGTGATGGGACTACATGGGTGGGAGATCGAGTGACAAGGTGTGTGCGTGATAGAAGATACCCCGAGGAGATATCGAGTTAGACGTATGGATGGAAGGAGGCAATATGTGTGTTCCTGATGGCTAGTGACAGATAGTCATACTTGGGGGGGGAGTGTGTGCGCCTATGATGGAGTGAGGGATTATGGTACTTAGGGGGGTGTGTGTCACATAGAGAGAGAACAAGAGCGGAGAGTGTTAGATGGGTCTATGTAGCACGAGCGAGACATGTGTATGTGTGAACCTAGGAGATATAAAGTTTGAGAGAGATAGAGGAGCCCCGATAAGGCTGAGTGGTGCATTAGATAGCTGAGAGGGGGAAAGAGATATTCCATCCGCTCGATAATGCAGTGCATATAATTTTTTTAGAAGTAGAACTTTGGAAACTTTGACCAGGTTTACGCAAATATTATTTATATCTACAATACCAAAGATACGTCATACGAAACTACATCTCATGATGAATCTAATCACTACAAAAAAAAGACACATCCGTGACATTTTGGGCCGAACGAAAAAAAATCCTGTCATACTTATGACACTTCTATGACGATAATTGTGACAAAACCCGGTATCATCATAGATGTGGTGGGCTCCTACTTCTATGACAAAAAAATCATGACAGAAAATGGGCTTTTCATCCTGGGCGGGCCGGAGACGCAGATGCATGACATTCTTTGGGATGTCCATGAGGAAAAAACTGTGGTAGAAGCGAGGGCGAGGAAAATATCGGGGAGTTCCCGGTTACGGTGGGTGGTCGGGGGCCGAGCGATGCGCATTTCTCTCGTACACGTGCGCGCGTGGGTGCGAGTCGTTGGGCTCTAACTGAACCCAAGCGAGGCGTTCACCTACTGAACCCGAGCGATTGCACTGTAGGCTACGCGTTACTGAACCCGAGCGATCGATCGACGGCTGTTAACTGAACCCGATCGAGAGATTCCTTCGCTACTGCTGCTAACTGAAGCCGATCGAAACTGCGGCCTCTTGATGAACAGTGAGCGTTGTTGGGGGTTTGGATGAACAGTTCGCGGTGGGGGGTTGGATGAACAGGAACCCGTGGTAGTAGAGGCCGTTGCTGCTGGATGAACAGGACCCCGATCGATCGAGCCGGTGGAGGGCTGGATGAACAGGACCCCGTGGAGGGCTGGATGAACAGGACGACCCTGTGGAGGGCTGGTTGACCAATAGCAGGTGGAGGGCTGGATGAACAGTAGCGGGTGGAGGGGTGGTTGAACAAGACCCCATGGGGAGGGCTCGTTGAACAGTAGCCGGTGGAGGAGCGCGCGGCGGAGGCTGGATGAACAGGAGCCCGTGGATGAACGGTCGCAGGTGGAAGCTGGAGGAGGTCGACGGTGGATGAACAGTAGCCCGTGGAGGCTGGAGAAGGTCGACGGTGGAGATGAATAGTATCCCGTGGAGTCTCGTTTTGCGGTACACCACACCCATCCCAATGAACAGGACCCCCGTTTCGACCGTAGCGCTCGAACACAAGTTCGTTTCCTCTGTTTTGCGGTACGCCACTCCCCTCTAGATCAACAGGACCCTGTTTCGACCATAGGAGGTCCAAGAGAAGTCCATTTCCTCCGTTTTGCGCTATGCCAGACCCCTCCCGATGAACAGGATCCCGTTTCGATCGTGGCCGGTCGAACACAAGGCCGTTTCCTCCGTTCTGCGGTACGTCAGGCCTCGTTTCCATCGGCTGTTTTGTCCAAGCCAATTGGCTCCCGATAAACAGCACGCGTTCCGTTGCCTCGTGATGAACACGACGCATTTTGTTGCCTCCCCATGAACAGGATGACGATGCAGTTTCTCCGTTCCGACCCAGCCACTGGCCATACGTATGCGCGAGTAGGCGTTCGAGACCCCGCCCGTATGTACGTACGTGGCCGTATTTACTTTCTTGCACCCTGGCCGATGTACGTACGTGTACATGCTACGTGCACGCCTCTACTGCGACACGTGCGCGCCTCTACTATGACACGTGCCCTTCCTTACACGGCCACGGTTCATCGCTGCAGCTTGCAGACAGACCAATTGTATGTACGTACATGTTCACGACCAGAATGACAACGCTACGTACGCTTCGACCAGGTGGGTCCCGACTGTCAGGCACTTCCTTGCGTGCAAAGATGTAGCTGGTGGGTCCCAGCAGTCAGGGGGCGAATCATTTTTTTGCCCATAATATGGACGCACTTCCTTGCGTGGGAAGATGTAGATGGCGGGTCCCAGCAGTCAGGGGGGAACGTTTTTTTTGGGAAATACGATGCCCCGTCCGGTTGGTCCCTACTGTCAGGTGCAGGAATCATTATTTTCTGCGTACTAAGGAGGCACTTCCTTGCTGCGGCCATGGACCTAGCTGTCAGCCTCTCCATGTGCAGTACTCTTCTGATGGAAGTCGTTCCTTGGCCACGTTGACCACGCCGCGCCGAGAGCACCAAGGCGGTGGACGACGACGAGGCCTAGGAAGGGACGACACGGAGCCGGGGAAGACGAGGCAGTGGATGCCCACGCGGAGAGGAGTACGAGGGTTCACTGGTTCGGCTGCGGTGTGAGGCTGCTGTCGCACAGAGGTTGAAGAAGCACTACGGCCATTGGATGGACATCATACGGTCTCTGGAGCTAGAATCATTCATATTGACAAAGTTTACAAAGCCCTCCGTCCCCGTCAACTTAGTAGGCCCACAAGTCAGCCTCCCACTATGGTGGGTCCCAGCTAGCAGGGGGTATTCATTTTTTGTGCGTAATAAGGAGGCACTTTTTTGTGTGCGAAGATATAGCTTGTGGGTCCGACCTGTCAGCGGGGGGAACGTTTTTTCACGAAATACAGAGGCCCTGCCGGTGGGTCCCAGCCGTCGGGTGGAGGAATCATTATTTGGCCCGTAATAAGGAGGCATTTCCTTGTGTGCGGCCGTGGACCCAGCTGTCAGACTCTCCACGCATAGTCTACTTCTGATGGATGTCGTTCGTTGACCACTCTGCGCCGAGCGCATCCGAGGTGGTGGATGACGGCGAGGCCCCGGACTGCAACGAGCCGGAGATGGGAAGACGCGGGAGTAGAGTCGCAGACAAAGAGGTGTACGAGGGTTAACTGGTTCTGGTGCGGTGTGCTTCGGCAGTCGGTGGAGAAGAACAGGAGGTGTGGAGGGGTGGAGGGATGGCCTGGCCAACGGTGGGATAGCGCTTCACAGCGAAGTGTGCTAAGCTGAGCTGCTAGCAGCAGGAGGCGGGAGCAGGTGGTCCCGGCGGCGCTGGAGGAAGAAGACGAGAGATTGAAGACGGATGCCGGTCGTTGGATGTAAATCCAACGGCTAATGATGTTAGAATCATTTGTTGACTAAGTTGACAACGACTTGCGTTGGCTTCGACCTATTGGCCCACATTTCAGCCTCCAAAAATGTGGCACGTATTCAACCCATTTTTTCAGAATTTACAGTCAATTTGACCTTTTTTTTAGAATTACAGTCCATTTGCTGGGCTGGGTGAAAAATAATGTAGCGTCCATGCGGCCCATTTATTTTTTTCCTAAAAAATTACATGCCATTTGCACTTTCTCGAAATACACGATTTTGCTGGGCTGATTCTAATTATAATGTTGGGTCGGGCGCAGCAATGTTATCAAAAAATAAACAGGGGCTGAGCATTTCGTTATAAATACATTTAAATAATAAGTGATTTATTATTACATTGGTCCTTAAATCTTACCAAGCTTTTGTACACGATCACCAGGATTTTTGCCAGGATTTTATTGTTAAGAAATTATTTTTATAAGTTAATAAGATGTGGGATATTGTTTTCTTACATATGTAAGTATGTGTTAAATATATGATGACAATAATAATAATATATAATAACATATAAAATAATTTAAATATATAATATAGTTAGAAGGGAAACATAAGTTGGACTAGGCGTTCCTATTCTTATATAGAAAAATAGAACAGACCTCTGTGTTTTCTTCAAAAAATATACATAAATTGGGCTGCCGATGTTTGAGGAAAAATAAAACCTCGGATGGGAGGTCTATAGGCCGGTCGATACATGACGGCCCTCAAGAAAATACAAACCGACATGTCGTGGGATGCGCATGTTAAAAAAGAAAGCCTAGACGGGGCAGCCCAAAACCCAGCTGATACTTGCTGCCCAAGTGATAATAAATGATACCTGCCAGCTCTCCGGCTTCATTGTGAATTTATCTCCTATAGTAACTAAGTTGAAGCACCTAAAAAAATGTAACTATGTTGACAAACCCGTGGGCCCCAACATCAGTATAGCATTAGGAGGAAGTATTTTTTCGATGAGGCACTTGCTTGCATACGGCCATAGACCTGGTGGGTCCCGACTATCCACCTCTCCACGTACAGTCCTCTCCAGATTCCTATCGTTTGTTCAGCATGTTCACAATGGCAGACAGCGACGCCGCGGCGAGCGGACAAAGGCGCAGGAGGAGATCGGACCACCTGAGGCAGTGCCTTATTTGTAACAAAAGTACCGAACTAGCCCGGTGGCCAAGTGACACTACCCGACAGCTGTTCCGCCCGGGTTCGATTCCACCTAATGCAGGGAAAATATCTCTAATTTTTTTTGCCTCTGCCATTATTGATATGTGGGTCCCCACTATCATCTACGCACACCACGTCCAACACTTGCCAAAACTTCGTCCCTCGCTTTCTCTGTTTTTCGCACACTCGACATTGTGTGGGCATTTTCAAAATAGCATATCTTTTTGACTGTGCGTCATATGAAGATGTGCTATGCATGAATGTTGATCAGCATGATGTTAACTGGCTGGTAGTTCCATTTCGACCATGAATAAAACTTCCAACATGATGTTAACCCTGTTTGAAAAGGCCGTGTTAATATAAATGCCCTGCCTCTGAAAGTTGCAGTTTCTTATCTGAAACTGAACTTGCAGTTTCTTCTCTGAGAATCACATTGTCTGCACTTTTATACTCCTATGAAACAACATTTTTTTAAGTGCTAAAAATAGATCTCTAGAATTCATAAAATACTTCATATGCTCAATACTGCAAATCTGAAATTCAAAAGACATTCATATCTGAAAGTACTCTCAAAATACACAACACAAAACACAATTCACAACCTGCAAATACTGACAACCCTAAGCTCCTCCTGATAATTCACAACTTGCCCGACTATTGGGCTGGCGGGCAGTCCCCTCCTATTCCTCGGCGGCAGACAGCTGAGGGAGTCCTGGACTAAGGGGTCCTCGGGCGTCCGGCCTGTTATCCACTGGGCCGGACTAATGGGTTGTGAAGACATAAAGGCCGAAGACAATACCCGTGTCTGGATTGGACTCTCCTTGGCGTGGAAGGCAAGCTAGGCGACCAACTATGAAGATTCCTTCTTATGTAACCGACTCCATGTAACCCTAGATCTCTCCGGTGTCTATATAAACCAGAGAGCGTAGTCCGGATGGACATATACACATTACCATAGTCATACAGGCTAGACTTCTAGGGTTTAGCCATTACGATCTCATGGTAGATCAACTCTTGTAATACTCTTATTCATCAAGATTAATCAAGCAGGAAGTAGGGTATTACCTCCATAGAGAGGGCCCGAACCTGGGTAAACATCGTGTCGCCCGTCTCCTGTTACCGTCGATCCTAGACGCACAGTTCGGGACCCCCTACCCGAGATCCGCTGGTTTTGACACCGACATTGGTGCTTTCATTGAGAGTTCCACTGTGCCGTCGACGAAAGGTTCGATGGCCCCTTCAATCATCGATAGGGACGCTGTCCAAGGAGAAACCTTCCTCCCCGGACAGATTTTCGTGTTCGGCGGCTTCGTACTGCGGGCCAACTTGCTTGGCCATCTGGAGCAGATCGATAGCTACGCCCCTTGCCAACAGGTCAGATTTGGAAGCTTGAACTACGTCGCGGATACCCGTCGAGACTTGGTCTTCAACGGATCTGAGACCGCGGCGACCGCTCCCCCTCGCCCCGATGAACTTGACTTAAATCTGTCATCGGATCACATCCAGGAGATGATTCCTGTTGCTGCAATGGCCTTAGAACCAAAGCAGATCGTGCCATCCGAGGCCATAGAGTCCGCGGCGTTGGAGCCACACACAGACTCGACATCCCGCAATATTTGCGTCAATGGAACTCCGGACTCGTCTCCGGCTATAAGTTCCGGACCATGTACGCCTGCGGACACCGAGATGGATCGGTTATCGATTTTCGAATTCAGCGCCGCAGACGTCTTCCAGCATTCACCTTTGGGTGACGTGCTAAACTCTTTTAAGAATTTGTCCTTGGAGAAGGACTCACAGCCGAACTATGTTCGGTTCGAGCTAGAGGCGGATGACAAGGAATTTTGCTTCCCACCCGCCACCCACTTCATAGCCACTGTCGATGACTTAACCGACGTGCTTGACTATGGCTCCAAAGACATCGACGGTATGGACGACGACGCCGACAAGGAGCAAGGCCAAGACCCGCCATTCACTGGACATTGGACGTCCACCTCTTCGTACAATGTGTACATGGTTGATACTCCTAGAGGATCTGGCGACGACAAAGAAGAGCCAGATGCGAATAAACCCTCCGAGATGTCGTCCAAGCGCCGGCGCCCCAAACGCCGTTCTAAGCCTCGTCACTCAAAAGATGGCAACACTGGCACCGGAGAAAATAATACTCCGGGCGACGTCGAAAACAATGAAGACCCTGTCGGAGCTGCATCCAAACAGGAGGAACACGGCAACGGGCAAGATAACCCTGATGAACAGGCCATAGAAGATGACTCGGAGGATGATAGTTACCGTCCACCCTCCGAGGAGGAGACAAGCCTCGGCAACGAAGACTTCATCGTGCCTGAGGATCCTCTAGAGCAGGAGCGCTTTACGCTTCAGCTCATAGCCACTGCAAGGAGCCTGAAAAAGAAACAGCAGCGGCTTCAAGCTGAACAAGATCTGCTCATTGACAGATGGACTGATGTCCTGACAGCCGAAGAATAAGGCCTCAAGCGCCCAGCCAAGAGCTACCCGAAATGCAGACTGCTACCTCAATTCGATGAGGAGGCGCCGAAGCACATATCTCCCTCGCGTAATGCGGAACGACCACCACGTGGTCGAGACAGGGCGGCCGACCGGCCACCCCGCGGTCGGGATAAAGTGGCAACTCAGGCCGAACAGCAGCCTGCCCCACCGCCCCATAAAAATAGAGACGGAAGAGTTCGGGGTCACACGTACGACCTCTGGCAGACCCTGGACAGTAGAGCAGGACATACAAGATCGATCTACGGATCGCGAGGACGTGCCTCGACGCACGACGAAGGCTACCTATTCGGACAAGGCAAACCTAACCACGCCCGGGCCGAATGCCGCAGACGGACTCCATTAGAGCTACGCCGCGATGTGGCCTGATATAGAGGCGCCGCACATCCTCTCTGCTTCACAGATGAAGTACTGGATCATGAATTCCCCGAGGGGTTCAAGCCCGTCAACATCGAATCATACGACGGCACAACCGATCCTGAAGTATGGATCGAAGATTTTATCCTCCACATCCATATGGCTCGAGGAGATGACCTCCATGCCATTAAATACCTCCCACTAAAGCTCAAAGGGCCAGCTCGGCACTGGCTCAACAGCCTGCCTGAAAATTCTATCGGCAGCTGGGAGGGCTTGGAAGAAGCCTTCTTGGACAACTTCCAAGGAACTTATGTCCGGCCACCAGACGCCGACGACTTAAGCCACATAGTTCAACAACCTGGAGAATCAGCCAAAAAATTCTGGACTAGGTTCCTAACCAAAAAGAACCAGATTGTTGACTGTCCGGATGCCGAGGCCCTAGCAGCCTTCAAACACAGCATCTGTGACGAATGGCTAGCACGCCACCTCGGCCAAGAAAAGCCAAAGTCTATGGCAGCCCTTACGGCATTCATGACCCGCTTTTGAGCGGGTGAGGACAGTTGGCTGGCTCGTAGCAAGAACACAGCCAGAGAGGCAGGCCCCTCCGAGGCCAAGAACAGCACCAGCAAGCTCCAGCGCAACAGACACAAACGCCGAAGCAATGGCGACAACACCGATGACACCACAGTTAACGCCGGATTCAGTGGCTCCAAGTCCGGCCAACGGAAGAAGCCCTACAAAAGAAACAATGAAGGACCTTCCAGCCTGGGCTGCATACTCGACCGTCCGTGCCAGATACACGGCACCCCAGAAAAACAAGCCAATCACACCAACAGAGACTGTTGGGTTTTCAAACAGGCTGGCAAGTTAAATGTCGAAAACAAGGAAAAGGGATCACAAAGTGAGGACGATGACAAAGAGCCCCGGCAACCGAATACAGGGGTACAGAAGAAGTTTCCCCCTCAGGTCAAAACGGTGAACATGATATATGCTACACACATCCCTAAAAGGGAGCGCAAGCGCGCACTCAGGGACGTCTATGCGGTAGAGCCAGTCGCCCCAAAATTTAATCTGTGGTCGTCATGCCCGATCACCTTTGATCGTCGAGATCATCCGACTAGTATTCGTCATGGTGGTTCGGCCGCACTGGTCCTCGATCCAATTATCAATGGATTTCACCTAACTCGAGTCCTGATGGACGATGGTAGCAGCCTCAACCTGCTTTATCAGGACACAGTGCGGAAGATGGGCATTAACCCCTCACGAATCAAACCAACAAAGACTACCTTTAAAGGAGTCATACCAGGTGTAGAGGCCCGCTGTATGGGCTTAATCACGATGGAGGTGCTCTTCGGTTCTCCGGACAACTTCCGAAGCGAAGAGTTAATCTTCGATATCGTCCCCTTCCGCAGCGGCTACCACGCACTGCTCGGACGAACCGCGTTTGCTAGATTCAACGCAGTGCCACACTATGCTTATCTCAAGCTCAAGATGCCCGGTCCACGCGGCATCATAACAGTCAATGGCAATACGGAACGCTCCCTCCGAATAGAGGAGCACGCCGCCGCCCTAGAAGCAGAGGTACAGAGCGGCCTTCTCAAGCAGCACCATAGTACGGCTGTCGAGCCCCTGGACATCATTAAGAGGTTCCGGACCACACTGCAAAAGGACAACGCGGCTCATCAAGAGCTCGATTAGCAATTCGGCCTCCGTCCCAGTCCCGATGAAGTAGTGGCATTCGTACCACGCGTACATAATTACGCACTCAAAATTCCATGGACATCGACGGAGGCACAAGCTAACCCGGGATCTACAGCTCGGCTAGACCGATCCCGGACACACACATACTCCCACCTTTTTCCTTTTTGTTTCAGGTTCCTTTTCCCTCGGGCCTGATCACCAGTCCTTTCGAAGGATCAGCATACCAAGGAGGCAAGCGGCATAGGTGTGCAGGGTAACCTCTATACGTTCTTCTTGATGGTATTTCTACTTATTTCTCAGGACCCGCACGCTGCACCTTCTTGATTCCGGCATGTTAAATAGCCCGGAGGCTTATCGCACTATTTGTATAAGATACGCCTTGACGTATCCATCCAGTTATAATAAAAAGGGTTTGCGACCCAGTTTCTGTGGTTTTCGCTTCTTACTCCATTTTATTTCGATCTGCTTATCGACTACATTCGTACATTTTGGTACGTTTCAAATTCCCCAGGGGCTCCCCATCGCCCCATAATACGGCAACAAAGTCCGAACACTTCTTATAGATAAGTTCGGCACCCCGAATTTAGCATTATATGCATTGGCTCCGAATCATGTCTTTGGTCAATAGTTGGGTTGCCCGGCTCCTGTGCTTGCTACCCTACATTCTGCTATATCGGCTAGGGTAGTAAAGGGAGAACTACTGCGATTGTGCCCTGGCCTTGACCGGATGAGCACCTCAGTAGAGAAAGCCAAAAACTGACTGTCATGATACGGCGAGAGCTGGTCAGCTGTTCGAGGGTCACAAAATCGTTGGAGATTTTTTCCGCGTTATGCGAAGGATCGGCACTTCCCGATCAGATGCTGACAGCACACTGGCTTGGACCAGGGGCTGCGCCCATGCTTTATTATAAAACTCCTATGGCTAAGTGGGGGCGTCTAAGCTGTATAGTCTGATTGCCTTGTTCGTTGCGCTAAACAACTCCTTCAAGGACCATATAATTGGATCAAGATTGTTTAGATTCCATCCCGAACACCTCTGTACTACCTACGCGAGGGCAGAATCCGACGACTGGCCAACCCTCAGATTGCATACAACACGGCTGCATAGGAGGAAACAATTAAAGCATAACGAAATTACATTACAAAACAGGCTTTGTTTTCATAATACAAGGCAAAGGACAACTCGAATGTATTCATTCAAAAATAATGTCCTGCCCGCACTGTGCTGCTGCAAGTCAAGAACCTTCTAGGACATCCGTAAAATACCGCTCACGTGTGCAGTGCCCCTTGCCCTCTGGCGGCCCTCTGGCCACGTCGACGGCGTTCATCTTTGCCCACCACATCTTGCAACGGGCGAAGGCCATGCGAGCACCTTCAATGCAGGCTGATCGCTTGACGGTGTCCAGCCGCGGACAGGCTTCCACTAGCCGCCTCATGAGTCCGAAGTAGCTGCCAGGCATAGCTTCGGGTGGCCACAGCCGGATCATCAAATCCTTCATGGCTAGTTCGGCCACCCTGTGCAGCTCCACCAGCTGTTTCAGCTGATCGGTGAAGGACACGGGATGCTCTAGCGTCGCATACTGCGACCAGAATAACTTCTCCGTAGAACCCCCTCCTTCGGCTCGGTAGAACTCCGAGGCGTCTGATACACTGCGTGGTAAATTCACAAATGCCCCTGGGGAACTCCGAACCCGGGTTAGTAAAAGGTATTGCTTCTCCGCATACTTGCTTTGCATCTTAAATGCCTTACCCGCCGTGATCTTCTTGGCCTCCTGGATCTCCTGGAGGCCGACCTGGGCCTCATTCCGTGCGGTCTCCGCGCTCTTACAAGCCTTGGCGAGTTCGGCCCCTTGAACCGACGCATCATGCTCCAAGGCCTCGCATTTCTTCACCGCATCTTGGAGCTCCTGCTGGACCTCCTTGACCCGGGCCTCGAGCTTTTTCCGGGCGGCTTGCTGCTCGACAGCCTTCGCCTCGGCTTCGGCAAGATCCTTTTTTAGGGCAGCGACATCGACCTCGGTCGCTGCCCCTACACATATTATGACAATCCAATCAATGTACATCGTGTATTCCTTCCGAAAACACAGCAAGTCGTTTCATACCTTGCTTCTCCTGGAGCTGAGTCTTCACCTCGCCGAGCTCGTTCTCGGCTCGCTCCAGCCTCTGCTTCAGTTCAGAGACTTCGGCAGTATGTGAGGTCGCGGCTAACAGCGACGCCTGCTTATTCATTCATATCAGGTTAGTCTCCTATAAAAAAAGAGGTATTGATCCCCTGCCCGGTCTCTCTTTCCGAACACCGGACAGTGTCTCAGGGGCAACTGTCTATATCGGGATTTTTTCCTTCCGCGTCGCTTACCTCAAAACCTGTCAGTAGGCTGCTGCAGGCTTCGGTCAGTCCGCTGTTGGCGGGCTGAACCCTTTCAATCACCGTGCCCATAAGAACACGGTGCTCCTCCATAATGGAAGCGCCTCGCAGCGTTTCCAGCAGATTACCTGGTACCCCTGGTTGGACAGGGGTCACCGGAGGAATAGACACACCCCCTCCTTTCGAAGGAGGCTGCGTGCCGGATCCTGGAGCCATGCCGGTCTCCGGAATCGAGTCCGATTGAGGGCCAAATTAGATACGGCCCTCACCCCCAGTTTCCATGGGAATTGACTCCCCCCGGTGCTCGGCAACAGGGGCTTCGCCCTTTGGCGCCTCCTTCCGGCCCGGGAAGGTTCGTTGGGAGAACACCGTGTCGTCTCCCTTGGCCTCGGGAGAGTAAGCTGCCGGCGGTGTCTCGTTGGCCATCTCCTTCGAGTCCAACGAATCCTCCGACGAGGATCGTTGGGAGCTATCGTGGGCCGGACTGTGGCAATATAATTAAACATGTTAATGCAATAAGGAGGAGAGGCCGGGTATGCAGGAGTTATAGCACTTACGATGTGGCCCGGGGCTTAGTGCAGGGACGTCGTTCCGGACTGCTATCGACGTCCCACACGGTGCCGACCACAAGGGAGCCCTTCCCCCTATAGGGCGCCCCCGCCTCCAGGTTTGTGGAGGCCACCCTTTTTCTCTTTCCCTCCTCATGGGGAGGGTCGTTCCCCTCCTCCTCCTCTTCCTCCTCGTCGTCGTCCTCAGCGGCGGAGGACGGGGTTTCTTCGCCTTCGGACGTCGCGTCCGAAGCACCCCTGCAGCGGGGGCCGCTTTTGGACCCCTTGGCCTTCTTCTCCGGCACCTTATACGGTGCCGTGTAAGATCGAAAGAATGTCTAGAGGGGGGTGATTAGACTACTTGACCAAATAAAAATCTAGCCTTTTCCCAATTTTAGTTCTTGGCAGATTTTAGCAACTTAGCACAAGTCAAGCAATCAACCTACACATGCAATTCTAAGAGTATAGCAGCGGAATGTAAAACAATTGCATATGAAGGTAAAGGGAAGAGTTTGAGGGAGAAAACGCAATGTTGACATGGAGATTTTTTATCCGTGGTTCCGATAGGTGGTGCTATCGTACATCCACGTTGATGGAGACTTCAACCCACGAAGGGTAACGGTTGCGCGAGTCCACGGAGGGCTCCACCCACGAAGGGTCCACGAAGAAGCAACCTTGTCTATCCCACCATGGCCGTCACCCACGAAGGACTTGCCTCACTCGGGTAGATCTTCACGAAGTAGGCGATCTCCTTGCCCTTACAAACTCCTTGGTTCAACTCCACAATCTTGTCAGAGGCTCCCAAGTGACACCTAGCCAATCTAGGAGACACCACTCTCCAAGAAGTAACAAATGGTGTGTTGATGATGAACTCCTTGCTCTTGTGCTTCAAATGATAGTCTCCCCAACACTCAACTCTCTCTCATAGGATTGGATTTGGTAGAAAGAAGATTTGAGTGGAAAGCAACTTGGGGAAGGCTAGAGATCAAGATTTATGTGGTTGGAATGGGATATCTTGACCTCAACACAAGTGTAGGTGGTTCTCTCTCAGAAAATATGTGTTGGAAGTGTAGGCGTGTTCTGATGGCTCTCTCCACGAATGAAGAGTGGGTGGAGGGTTATTTATAGCCTCCACACAAAATCTAACCGTTACACACAAATCACCAAACTCGGTGGGACCGATTCAGAGAACTCGGTCAGACCGATTTGGTTCATAATGTGACCGTTAGGTGTTTCGGTGGGACCGACATGTCAACTCGGTGGGACCGATATCATTAGGGTTAGGGCATAACGTAATCTCGATGAGACCGATTACACAAACTCGGTGAGACCGATTTTGGTAATAGACAAACAGAGAGTTGGTCAGGCAAACTCGGTGGTACCGATTCGCTCATCTCGGTTGGACTGAAACGTTACGAAAGGGAAACAGAGAGTTTGCATTGCAATCTCGGTGGGACCGATCGCTCATCTCGGTTTGACTGAAATGTTACAAAGGGAAACAGAGATATTACAATCCCATCTCAGTAAGACCGAGATCCCTATCGGTGAGACTGAACAGACTAGGGTTTCTGGCAGTGGCTATGTCAACTGAATTCGGTGGCGCCGGATAGAAAGAATCGGTGGGGCCGAGTTGGACTTGTGGTTTGGGACATATGTGGAAATGAGAAAGTAGTGGAGAGTTTTGGAGCATATCACTAAGCATTTTGAGCAAGAACCTCATTAAGCAACACCTCATCCCTTCTTAATAGTATTGGCTTTTCCTATAGACTCAATGTGATCTTGGATCACTAAAATAGAAAATGTAGAGTCTTGTGCTTTGAGCTTGAGCCAATCTTTTGTTCTTAGCATTTTGAAGGGTCCACTTTCTAATCCATGCCATGCCAATCATTGAGCTTTCCTGAAATATTTATCTTGAAATAGCATTAGCTCAATGAGTTATATGTTGTTAGGAATTACCAAAACCACCCAGGGATAGTTGCATTTTCAATCTCCCCCTTTTTGGTAATTGATGACAACATATAGATCAAAGCTTCGACAAATGATAAATAGTATTGAAAAACATCGTCGCTTTGAGAAGTATGTGATAAGCAAGAGCTCCCCCTAAATTTGTGCATTATTTAAAATTTGCTTTTGAATGCAAATGCACAATCGATTAGGATCATGGGTTACTCTTCCATGTCACATACATCTTGGTGGAGCGCTCGAAATGATAGAAGTTAAAGCATGCACTCATCACCAAAACAAGTGAATGATCATCTAGGATATAAGAGATAATATCATCCAACAAGCATTAAGGGTAGCATATGATCAAACACATGATCAAACAAGTATCTCACAAGGACATAATGTAGCTCACACAAGCACACAATAAAGTTTCAACCAAAATAGCAACAGAGAATAAAAAGCAACACACTCTCTTTCGAAGCCTATGATCTATACATTTTTCTCCCCCTTTGGCAACAAGTTGCCAAAAAGTTCAAAAATGCATAGTGCTAAGCGACTCTCAGGCTTGATCTTCGGGAGGTGGTGTTGAGAGAACTCCAAGGACGAAGGCTTCAGATGAAGTTGCTGGAGCTGGTGGAGTAGCTGCTGGTGCTGATGTTGTGGCTCTAGTGTCTGTCACTGGCACTACAGCAGATCTCTGTTCTCTGGGCACTCTGGCAAAAGCATCTTTGGTAGACTTGCCCTTCTTCTCCTCTGCTTCCTCCTGAAGTTGCTCAACTACAGTTTGGATCTCTGTTACCTTGACATCAAGGTCATAGAATTTTGTCTCAGTAATCCTTTCCAAGCTCTCCTGGTTCTTGGTCAGGGTGGCCAAGCCCTTCTTAATCCTCAGGGTGGATTGGATCAGATATCCAAGCTAGTCTTGCTTGCTCTTCAAGAATACCTGAGATGCCTCCTCTGTTGTTGGCATCTTTGCAGCCTTCTCTGCCTTAGCCTTCTCTCTCTTTTCATGTGCTTGAGCTGAAGATGGTTCATTCTCATTCACCACAACTGTGTTATCTTCAAATTCAGGATAGATGGGCAGGTGCTCCTTATCCAAAATGTATTTGCCTTTGCCCATCTTTGAGTTGATTAGCTCCTGAATGTGTGGGGCATACCCACAACTTCTCTTCTGATCAGCTGTAGTCCTCTTGATTGTTTCCACAATCAGGCTCATAACTTTGAACTTCTGTGGGACATCAAATATGCGCAACAAGTTTATAGCATGTCCTCTGGTCATCTTGTGATCACCTGACTTGGGTAGCAGTGTGTGCCTTAAGATCCAATTGATTGTTGGCAGACCAGACAACAAGTAGTGGACAGATCCAAACTTATGTTTATCCAAAGCAGCATCTAGGATCTCCTTGTACATGTTGGCCATACTATTGTGGTCTTTCTTCTTCTCTGCATAGATATCCAAGTCATCCTCATGTTCCTCAGGAGCATTTATAAGCTTGGCCCACTCATCAACTGTATATTGGTACCTAGTACCCTCAGACATCCATACAATCCTTCCATCTGGATAGAAGTGGACAGTGGAGTAAAACTGCATGATGAGCTCATCATTCCACTTGGTGAGCTTCTGGGCAACAAAAGTATCCAGTCCACATGCCTTGAAGCTATCAAGCACTCCAGGGAAGTGATCCTCATTCTCCTTGATGAATTGCTAGTCAACCCATCTCATATCACACACAATGGGCTTCTTGTCAAGCAAAATAGTCTCATAGAAGTCCTGTTGTTCCTTAGTGTGAAATCTGTAGTCCACAGCAGTCCTTCTCCTGATAGCATATGGATCAGACTGTCTCCATAGTCTCAATCCTGCATCCTTCCTGATCTTCATTTTCTCTGCAACTGGGTGTGCATCAGTGTGGTCAGGGATCTTGGGCTTCAGCTTTCTCAACACAAAAGAATCATCATCTTCTTCTTCAGCAGCTTGAGGCACTAGGGCCTTGTTCTTCTCTTCAGTAGGGATATTCCTAGTGATCCTCTTGGTTTTTGGCTTTGGAGCTGGAGCAGCAACCTTGGGAGCAGGTTTGGGCTTTGATGGAGCAGCCCCTGATTTGATAGCATCTCCCATTAGCTTCTGAGCTTTGGGTGCTGGTGCAGCATCCTCTTCCTCTTCCTCTTCTTCTGAATCTCTCCTCATTGAGGGCTTGCCGAGAACTTTGGCAGTAGTGGTTCTGACCCTCTTCTTCTTACCATCACCTGCTGCTTCACCATCATCTAATTCAATGGTAAACTTCATGGTTTCCCCTGTGGCAACTTTCCTTGGCTTTGACATTGGCTGTCTTCTTGCTGGCATCTTAGTTTTCATACCAGGCTTTGTTGCAGCTGTGACATACTCTTTCTTTAGCACCTTCTTCTTTGAAGTGATTTCATCTTCAACTGCCACATAATCTTCATCTTCAGAGTCAGAATTCCTCTTCTTCCTTGTCCTAGTGGCAGCCTTTGGCAGATTGCTGGGAGTGCTCCTGCTACCATCATCATAGCTGCTAGAGGGATCTGAACCCTCACTCATCTGCACCTGTTGCTCAGACCTGTTCTGGCTGTCACTCTGGTCGGACATCTCTACAAATACTCTGATAGCAGACCCTGTGAATAGGTTATAGATGAGGTAGAGTAGATGAGCATCACAAAGTACAGGAGTTTTGCAAAACAGATGACTTAAAAACTTAGTTTTAGTTCTTCACAGAAAGCATTTCGGATCTACCAATTTGTAAACTCGGTGATACCGAAGCAGCTTTTGGAACCTCAACTGGTGAACTCGGTCAGACCGAGTCACAGTTCGGTGGTACCGAGACTGCTAGGGTTTCACAGAGAATCGAACTTGGTCACACCAATTTGCAATTTTCGGTCAGACCGAAAACGCGTGTGCTCTGGCCTAAGCCAAATCGGTGAGACCGATTTCTACAACTCGGTCGGTCCGAGCTGAATTCGGCGGAGACCTAACCCTAAATTTTCAAATCAAAACTAATCTATGGAATGTTTTCGCTGGACAAGATGATTTCAATCGTGGCAAGAATCATGGCAAAGCAATGTGCTAAGAATCGGAGTTAAGGATTAGCACAAAGATCAAGTTCGTACCCTAGTTCGGCGACGAACTTGCTACGGCGGCAACGGCGGTGAAGATTTCGGTTGACGGCGGCGGAGACCAACAGCGGGAGGTCGCTGGCGACGAGAGGATGATCCGGAGACCCGAAGAGGCAGAGCAGGTTATGCGCGGGCGAGGAGGTTCAGAAAAATTTCCAAAATTTGGCCCGTCGGTATATATAACCTTACCCTGTCGGTGTGACCGAGTGGAACGACTCGGTGGCACCGAGATGCAAAACTGCAAGCAGTTACTGCAACTCGGTGTGACCGAAAGGTCCTAATCAGTTGCACCGAGATTGAAAACCCCAGATCAACTTAGTGATCTCGGTAGGACCGAAAGGGATGAATCGGTCAGACCGAGATGCACAAAGAGGTTTTGGAGGTTTAAGTCTATGACGAATCGGGAACTCCGAGTGCTCCTCACACAGAGTGGTTCGAATCTGACTTGATCAAAATTTGTGATGTAGCATGAATAGAATTTGAGACAAGGAAAGCATAGATAGCTAGAGGGAGTTCTTAGGCATTCTTGTCCATCCATTTGGCAAAATAGAAAAATCCAAACAATCAAAACAACAAATGGATGTCCTCGAATGAGTAAAATATGCAACCAACATGCTCACACAATAAAATGGCAAATGAAATATGTGACAAAGCATGCACAAACACTGTAGCATCTATCAAGCAATTTGGCGATGACTAGGTCATCTATATATGAGTATATTGACTTAGGAGTCAAATGAGAACATTTGATCATAGGTCATACTCATCGTTTAAGCACAAGTGGGGTTACCACTTTTACATAAAGCATTGTTGTGTTCACACCATTAGAGTTGCTTTAGCTAATTGATTAGAGTAAAGCTCCCCCTAGATGTGATATCCCCCCTAAGAGGGATGAACTAACCTTGGGTTTTGTCGATGATGACTTCATGTAGGTGTTGAAGATGTAGATGCTCGATGTTGATGTAGATCATTCGGAGCAATCCTTTGGAGTGAGTTGCACTTTCAATACCTACACGGGTTAGTCCCACAAGGAACAAACAAGGATATCCATAGACATAGAGTGATGCATACACAAGATGATGTCCATGAAAGCATTGGGTTACCTTGTCCCTTGTCTTACCAACAAGAGGGTTTGTGACTCCTTGAACTAGTGCAAGATATGGAAGTTGTTTGCACTTGTTCTCGCCAAAATGATAAGAGTGAAGTATGTTGGCGGAGTCACCCTCAAGAACTCTCTAGTTCTTCTTCTTCTGGATCCACACCATCTTGATGGGAATCCTTGGAGTTGTAGTTGTACTTGATGAAGTAGAACTTGATGTAGTCTTGGGAACCCACTTGACCAAGGCCTTAGGTGCTTCTTGAAATGCATCAATTTCCTCTTGAAACTTGTCCTTGCCTTTGTGGTCTTGTGGTGGAAGATCATCTTGAGCTTGTGTCCCTTTGAAAGAAGTAGGATCATACTTCTCTTGTTGAGGAACAAACTTCGTCTTGGGGTATTGATCTTCTTCCCACTCAACTCCATTGGCGTTGAACTTTCGTTCAAAGCCAACACCTTGATTCTTCCGGTGTCTTCCTTGCTTGCGTACAATTTCCTCAAATTGCTTACTTCTGGCAAGGCTCTTGTAAACACCTTTCTCTATAATTACCTTCAATAAGCTATTTTCTTGCTCAAGTGTAACTTGGCTAAGAGAATCATTAGTGGAATCAAGAGAACTACTAGAAGCAACAACATTGGATTTAGCATGATTGTTGTTAATACTAGATGAAGCATCTTTCTTGTTCTTGTTGCTAGATTTAACTTGTAGCATGTAAGTAGACAGGAGTATACGCTTGGCAATGTAAGAAGAACTTTTCTTGCGAAGATCATCATTGATTGCCTTTAAAAACTCATGCTCTTGCTCAAGGTTGAGCTTTTCAAAGCGTAGCTTATCATGAGTCTTTAAAAGTTCTCGATGATTTTCCAAGGTAGCTTCATGAGCTAACTTAAGAGTGTTTAGTTCTTTAGTTAGATGCTCAATCTCCTTCTTATCATCGTCATTCGTTTTATCTTGATTAGCATGATTAATTGACGTTTTATCATAGTTTTCATCACTAGAGTTGTCAACAAGTAAATCATCATCACCTAGCAAATCATCTTCATCACTATTGAAATCAGCATACTCGGGATGTGTTACCTTTGGACCTTTGGCCATGAAGCATCTTCCAATTCCTTCATTTGGTGAGTCAAATATGTCGTAGGAGTTGGTTGACACAAGTGCTAGACCAGAAACACCTTCATCTTGAGTATATTCGGAGTCGGAGTGATAACTTCTTTCGGAGTGATTGTCGGGGTCGGAGCCGGATACCCATTCACCAACATGAGCTTGATGTCTTCTTTTTGTGTAGCTCCTTGATGACTTTTCCTTCCTTTCCGGGTCCTTGCTTCTCCGAGAGGGTTTTCGTTCATAACGATCATCTCTACTCCTCCTTTCTCTTGGTGGTGATTCTTCTCTTCTACTTCTTCTTTTGGTAGAATCTTCTCTTCTTTTGTAGGGGGGCCGTACACTCATTGGAGTAGTGTCCGGGTCTTCCACAATTATATCAATTACGCTCACGACTGGAAGATCTTTTGTCATTGTAGGACCTTGACTTGGAACTTCTTTCTTTGCTTCTACTCTTGTAGAACTTGTTGAAGTTCTTCACCATTAGACTCAATTATTCATTGAAGGTTTGTTTCTCACTTGATGATGTGGGAGCATCACACGAGGCTTTGTAAGCACCACTTGACTTATTGTGAAGCTCTTCCTTATCCTTGAGTGACATCTCATGAGCAACAATTCTTCCAATGACTTCCGTTGGCTTGAGATCTTTGTAATTGGGCATCATTTGGATCAATGTGCACACGGTATCATATTTTCCATCCAAGGCTCTTAGGATCTTCTTGATGATGAATTTGTTGGTCATCTCTTCACTTCCTAAGCCGGCAATCTCATTTGTGATGAGAGCAAGCCTAGAGTACATTTCAGCGACACCTTCACCATCCTTCATTTTGAACTTGTCAAGTTGACTTTGAAGCACATCCAATTTGGATTCCTTGACGGAGTCGGTACCTTCGTGCATATCAATCAAAGTATCCCAAATTTCCTTTGCATTCTCAAGACGGTTGATTTTGTTTAATTCTTCGGGGCACAATCCATTGAAGAGAATATCACAAGCTTGAGCATTGTATTGTAGCATCTTCAACTCTTCCGCGGTAGCTTCACGGTTTGGTTCTCTCCCATCAAAGAATTCACCTTGCAAGCCAATACACACAAAAGCCCAAACGGCAGGGTTATGTCCACGAATATGCATTTTCATCTTATGCTTCCAACTAGCAAAATTTGTACCATCAAAGTAAGGACCCCTACGGTGGTAATTTCCCTCGCTAGACGCCATACTCTCCTAGGTTGTGAAACCAAGACTATGACCACCAAAAGTTATGGAAATCAAAGCAAATGGAGACCAAAGCTCTGATACCACTTGTAGGATCGAAAGTATGTCTAGAGGGGGGTGACTAGACTACTTTACCAAATAAAAATCTAGCCTTTTCCCAATTTTAGTTCTTGGCAGATTTTAGCAACTTAGCACAAGTCAAGCAATCAACCTACACATGCAATTCTAAGAGTATAGCAGCGGAATGTAAAACAATTGCATATGAAGGTAAAGGGAGGAGTTTGAGGGAGCAAACGCAATGTTGACACGGAGATTTTTTATCCGTGGTTCCGATAGGTGGTGCTATCGTATATCCACGTTGATGGAGACTTCAACCCGCAAAGGGTAACGGTCGCGCGAGTCCACGGAGGGCTCCACCCACGAAGGGTCCACGAAGAAGCAACCTTGTCTATCCCACCATGGCCGTCGCCCACGAAGGACTTGCCTCACTCGGGTAGATCTTCACGAAGTAGGCTATCTCCTTGTCCTTACAAACTCCTTGGTTCAACTCCACAATCTTGCCGGAGGCTCCCAAGTGACACCTAGCCAATCTAGGAGACACCACTCTCCAAGAAGTAACAAATGGTGTGTTGATGATGAACTCCTTGCTCTTGTGCTTCAAATGATAGTCTCCCCAACACTCAACTCTCTCTCATAGGATTGGATTTGGTAGAAAGAAGATTTGAATGGAAAGCAACTTGGGGAAAGCTAGAGATCAAGATTTATGTGGTTGGAATGGGATATCTTGACCTCAACACAAGTGTAGGTGGTTCTCTCTCAGAAAATATGTGTTGGAAGTGTAGGCGTGTTCTGATGGCTCTCTCCACGAATGAAGAGTGGGTGGAGGGGTATTTATAGCCTCCACACAAAATCTAACCGTTACACACAAATCACCAAACTCGGTGGGACCGATTCAGAGAACTCGGTCAGACCGATTTGGTTCATAATGTGACCGTTAGGTGTTTCGGTGGGACCGACATGTCAACTCAGTGGGACCCATATCATTAGGGTTAGGGCATAACGTAATCTCGGTGAGACCGATTACACAAACTCGGGGAGACCGATTTTGGTAATAGACAAACAGAGAGTTGGTCAGGCAAACTCGGTGGGACCGATTCGCTCATCTCGGTTGAACTGAAATGTTACGAAAGGGAAACAGAGAGTTTGCATTGCAATCTCGGTGGGACCGATCGCTCATCTCGGTTTGACCGAAACGTTACAAAGGGAAACAGAGATATTACAATCCCATCTCGGTAAGACCGAGATCCCTATCGGTGAGACCGAACAGACTAGGGTTTCTGGCAGTGGCTATGTCAACTGAACTCGGTGGCGCCGGATAGAAAGAATCGGTGGGGCCGAGTTGGACTTGTGGTTTGGGACATATGTGGAAATGAGAAAGTAGTGGAGGGTTTTGGAGCATATCACTAAGCATTTTGAGCAAGAACCTCATTAAGCAACACCTCATCCCTTCTTAATAGTATTGGCTTTTCCTATAGACTCAATGTGATCTTGGATCACTAAAATAGAAAATGTAGAGTCTTGTGCTTTGAGCTTGAGCCAATCTTTTGTTCTTAGCATTTTGAAGGGTCCACTTTCTAATCCATGACATGCCAATCATTGAGCTTTCCTGAAATATTTATCTTGAAATAGCATTAGCTCAATGAGTTATATTTTGTTAGGAATTACCAAAACCACCCAGGGATAGTTGCACTTTCATGCCGGCACCATCATCTTCGCCAAGAGCGGGATGACTGGTTCTTCAGGCAGCGGGGCCGGACTTTGAATCCGCTCCGCCCTCTCCGTCCACCCCTAAAAGAAATGTGCACAACTAAAATTAGGCTTCCTCCTTGGACAGTCAAGTAGAGGGCATGCCTCGAGGAATAAAAAACTTACCGCACTGGCGGGATAGGTGTGGTCGTGCCCACGGTCCGAATCCAAAGCCGGCGGCTTCTCGTTACCCTTAACGAGTGACTTCCATGCATCTTCGTGAGTAGATCCGAAGAGCCTCTCTAGGGTTTGGTGACTCTCCGGGTCGAATTCCCACAAGAGGAAAGTTCGGTCCTGGCATGGGAGGATTAGACGGACCAGCATTACCTGGATCATGTCGACAATCTTGACCTTCTTGTGCACCATGCTCTGAATGCGCGTTTGCAGCGCTATCAGTTCGTCTGTCGAAGACCAGTTGGGACCCTTCTCCGTCCAGGAGGTGAGCCGTGTGGGAGCTCCGGATATGAACTCCGGGGCCGCCGCCCAAGTGGCGCCGTGTGGCTCCGTGATGTAGAACCATTGCTTCTGCCACCTCTTGACAGTGTCCACAAGCGTACCCTTGGGCCATGTAGCGTTCGGCATCTTGCTCACCATGGCGCCGCCGCACTCCGCGTGCTGACCATCAACCACCTTTGGCTTCACATTGAAGGTCTTGAGCCATAGGCCGAAGTGGGGACGAACGCAGAGGAAGGCCTCGCACACCACGTCGAACACCAAGATGTTGAGAAAGGAGTTCGGGGTTAGATCATGAAAATCTAGCCCGTAATAATACATCAGGCCGCGGACGAAAGGGTGAATTGGAAACCCCAGTCCGCGGACGAAGTGAGTGAGGAAAACCACTCTCTCAGTGGGCTTCGGAGTAGGGATGATTTGCCCCTTGGCTGGCAGACGGTGGGCGATTTCTTTCGCCAGATACCCGGCCGCCCGAAGCTGGGTGATATCCTTCTCCTTGACGGAGGAGGCCATCCACTTGCCCTGACCACCAGACATGGTTGAGTGCTAAGCTCGAATGGAAGGGAGATGGAAACTTGGGCGCTGGAGCTCAAGGTTGGAGAGGCGGAGACCGAGAGAAGGCGTGAGAGAGGAAGTGGGAATCCTTATAAAGGCCCAGAATATCAAGCGCCTCCTCATTCGCCTTAAAATTCGCCTATTCCCAAATACCATATAAACGGCACGGTTGGGTCACCCACGCCCGCATTGATGAGAATCCCGCAATAAGGGGACACGATCTCTGCTTCGACAAGACGTGCCAATAGCAACCGCGTCTCAAGACATGGAGCGGCAGACGAAAAACGGTTCAAAATTATGACCGGACAGACGTGATGTTACGTTGTAAAAAGTTGTCAGCGGATGGAATTCATGTAAAAATATATTCTCTCTGCGGTTGTATATGGTGTGTGTGTAACAGGTCCGGATACAATCATCGCATCCGAAGACTATCTTGGAGTTCGGAAAAAGGGGAACCCGCCTTGCAATGCCGAAGACAATCTGCACGCCGAACTCATCGTCATTGAAGCCAGGTTCAGGGGCTACTGAGGGAGTCCTGGACTAAGGGGTCCTCGGGCGTCCGACCTGTTATCCACTGGGCCGGACTGATGGGCTATGAAGAAATGAATGCCGAAGACAATACCCGTGTCCGGATTGGACTCTCCTTGGCGTGGAAGGCAAGCTAGGCGACCAACTATGAAGATTCCTTCTTATGTAACTGACTCCATGTAACCCTAGATCTCTCCGGTGTCTATATAAACCGGAGAGCGTAGTCCGGATGGACATATACACATTACCATAGTCATACAGGCTAGACTTCTAGGGTTTAGCCATTACGATCTCGTGGTAGATCAACTCTTGTAATACTCTTATTCATCAAGATCAATCAAGCAGGAAGTAGGGTATTACCTCCATAGAGAGGGCCCGAACCTGGGTAAACATCATGTCCCCCGTCTCCTGTTACCATCGATCCTAGACGCATAGTTTGGGACCCCCTACCCGAGATCCGCCGGTTTTGACACCGACAACAGCTGCCCCGTGAGATGATGTGAACGGCGAGGGAGAGGGTGGTGGGGAAGCGTCGTTGGGCCAACTGCTTTTCTCCTCTTGAAGTTGGGTTCGGTTGACGAAGACTCCACCGGCTCGCTCTGGCACGACACCCTCACAAACGGCACCCTGTAGATGCTCGATCCTTCAATCTCTGGTGGATGCTACATCTGGGATCGATACTCCCACCACCGCTCCCTCACGATCGGATTCGGTGAATCTGTTTGCTCCATGGCCCAGAGGAGCAGCTCTATGTACTCCCGCACGACTCCCTTCAGGAGGATCGCCGTCTTTTCGCTCTGTTGCAGATATTTGGCCATGGATGTCGCCGCCGCCGCTAGTTGGTCCTTGTTGTCAAACCAAGACTGTATCTCCAACATCCAAGCTAGCTTCACAGGGTCGTCATCTACGATCCTCGCGTATCGGTTGTACTCCTCCATCGATCTAGTTCTCCACAGCACCTTCACTCGCCGCCGGCGGTTTTTGAATGGAAGAGGAGAGGAGCAGCGCTGGTTTTGGATTAGAACGGGAGAGGAGGAGGGGCGGTGGTTTTGAAATGGAAAAGGAGAGGAGCGGCACTGGATTTAGATTGGAACAGGAGAGGAGCGGCGCTGGTCTTGGAAGTATTTTTTTGTTTTGCGTATTTTGGGTCAAAGTTTGACCACGTACTGTATTTGACAAGCAAAATGTGAATGCATGTCACCAAATATTGTATCGTTTGGTTCGTATCTGAATGTACTTTCAAATTATATTATTTTTGCAACGTATAACATATATTTTATTTGTGAAAATCATGGTCAATTATGACCCAGAATAAAAGGGAGACTAGTTAATGTGGGGTCGCTTTCTTAATTGAAGGGTAAATTGATTTTGATTTTGATCCAATCACAACGCACTGGCCCTCAAGTCCAATCCTAAATTGCTGCCGCACGCTCCTCTCCTTCTTCTCCATTGCAAAACCACCTCCTCTCCTCTCCATCATTACATTCCAAAACCACCGTCTCGCCTCTCCCTCTTCTCCATTGCAAAACCACCCCCTCTCCTCTCCATCATCTCCATTACAAAACCACCGTCTCGCCTCTCCCTCTTCTCTATTGCAAGACCACCGTCTCTTCTCCCATTTTCCAAAGCTAGCACCGGACCACTCAGAAGGACATCTATGGAGAGGATGTAGCAGTGAATCAGGCAGATCGCCGGCGGCGACCAGGCAAAGTTAGCCAGGTTGAAGGAGATCCTTACTTGGTTTGACAATGAGTGGGAGATTTCGAGGACGGTGAGGGCCATGTGGCAACGTATGCGAAAGAGCGAGACGGCGGCGATGAGGGCGGCGATGTACTCCTCGGCGGCAGTCACGCCGCAGTCCTTCAAGTTCATCGAGTATCTCCTCTGGGCGATGGAGCAGACAGATTCACCCGAGGTGAAAGTCGGGTGGAGGTGGTGGGCGTACAGGTCGAAGGTCAAGCACCCAGAGGATAACGAATCAATCGAGTACAGTGTGCCGTTCGTGAGGGTGCAGAGCCAGCTGGAGCCACAGGAGTATTCGTTCTCCCACCGCAAGAGGAGGACGGATGGCGCAACATCGCTTCCCCATCGTTATCCACGGTTCCCTCGACGCTCGCCTCGTTTCAACGGTGGCGGTAGAGTTTAAGGTAAGCTTCGCACTAACCTAATCTTCCATCTGCTCATGCTTACAATCAGTGTGACAGCTAATGAAAATCATGCTTACAATCAGTCTCCGAGTACTATGCCAATCACCCTAAAATAGCTCTGGACCTTTGGGTCAAAGTTGTGACACTATGTACAAATAAATAAAAATAGATTGGTGCTTCTTTCAGAAAAGAGTACTCCCTACAAAACTGCCAATATAAGCTACTAGTATTTGGTTAGAGGATTTGCTGCCGAGAAAGATCCGTCCACAGAGAGCGCCACACACCCCACTGCTGGTGGTGGATGCCAATGCGTGCATGGAGCATGGTTGGTGTCGGTAATTTTTACTTGGCACACCTCGCACTCTGCACATATGTCGGTTCCATCCGTACATTTGTGCAGTTCCACCAAAATGCAGCTGAATAACCCTGTTTGCACAGATAATGAAAAAGCGTGATTACATTATAGTGGCACTAGTTGATGAAACATACACTGATAAATAGAAGAAAATGTTGCAATAGTATCATAGTATGCCATGCTGCAAGGGCGAGATGGGCCCTGCGATGCCTCACACGGTACGCCTCATACTGGAAATCGATCCAAGTCTCCCCGATACATCTTCTGCCAGTGATGAACATCAGTGTATAGCGATCGTACAAGGAGGGGCCTTGAGACATTCCAATCTCTATTTTTGTGTAGATCAACTAAAATTAAGCACCCCAGTTTGCAGAAACGCTTAAACATTAACAATGGGACTAGTTGATGAAACATATACTAAAAAAGAGAAGCACTTTCTTTATCTACATTGGAAATGAAATGAGAGAGAGGACACTCGCTCTATTTTAACTATATTATTACTTCATTTTATCAGTGACACTAGGGTCGAGCAGGTGGCAAACGAGGTGTACCGTGCGTCGCAAGGATGGAGGCCGGGGGTGCTTAGACTGGGATGCTGAAGCTGGCTCTTTCAGTCCCTATCTTCCCCCCTGATGTTTCTGTGGTAGCATTTGGGTTGTAATCCAAACTTGGTCGATCTGGTGCTGCGTCCCCCTACCTACCTAGCTTATGTGGCGAATTTGTCTCCTGCTAGTACTCAGTCCATTCTAGTAGTTGTTGCATAGCTGCTCGTTTACACTGAGATGTTGTCGGATAATGGTTCTCTATGGTTGGGTTTCTTTAATGAAATCGGAGGAAACCCGCTCTTTCGATATATAAAAAAAATCAGTGGCACTAGCGGTGCCAAAACATTGCCTCAAATTAATAGTGCCACTAGATTAAGGTGCAAAATAATAACATTACTGCTTTATCATGGCAGTGCCAAAACAGTAGCACAAGAGCAGACTCAACATGCAGGATCTTTGGCAAACGGTCAGACCAAAAAGGAACATACCTCGTGATGGGAACCATATCTGCAGTCAACGCCATCGTAGAAGGGATGACACCAGTCACCAACACAGGCCCGGCCCTGAGGGGGGGCGGTCGCCCTGGGCCCATAATTCAGGGGGCCCTCCCTCCCAGGTGTATGTAAGTAGCGCCTAAACTATATGGGCCGTGGCTTAGCAAGGTAATCAGGCGTGAATGCAGGCGAACATAGCGATTATTCCTATTCTGTCACCTAGCAATCCCTAGATCCTACGCCATCCTTTTCGAGATAATGAGCACGCCATTACGCTCCTTCTCTCTTATAATTTCCTTCCTAATCGGTCGCCAGTTCGCCATCTCGCCGATGCAATCTTTATTCGGGGGCGCCCCAATCGCGAGATGCAGTCAGTACTTAGTACACGCCACTGCTTTCTTTACCGCCTTCAGGCACTGACATGCACACAAACATACCATAGATTCGCCTAGTGCTAGTTGCTAGAGCCAGACACGAGTTCACAGCGTGGCATAGGCTCATCGCTGAGCGATCCAATCCATCCAAGGTATTATACTATTCCCTAATCCCTACTCCCTATACGTTTAGGACTAAATTAATAAGTAATTTCCCAATGCATACAACGTGCATAACTAGTACAGAATACCGATCACCCTTTGATACCATTATTTATTTATTTCCAGCATGGTGGAAAAAAGATACAATATGTGGATGAGTTGATACATGAGAGAGGCGCTCTTGATAAAATTATCAAGAGTAAAATGGTTCGTTGATTCCAAATGGTGAATTGGCGATTTCGTGGAGGAAGAGAACCAAATTGGTGGGAATTCTGAATCTTAACAAGAGGAAGCTGTTGACATCAATATAGGTGATAAAAATGTAAGTCGCCCTGATAGTAGAATTATTTCAACAGGTGCACATGCACAATCTACTAGTGTTGATGGACACGCTGTTTTGCTTTTTTGGTTTTGAATTAAAGATTATAAATTCACTCCATCATATTGTGTACTATGTGATTTTCTATGTGATTTATAGGCATATAACTGTTGCATCGGCTGAAAAAAGCTTTGCGAAGATAAAATTATTGAAGACCTATTTGAGACAATAAGTAAGAGAGTTTAAATGGTTTGGCAACGTTACACATTGAGAAAAAATATTGGATTAGATTGACATCGACCCCATCATAAGTAACTTTGCATCGAGGATTGATTTTTTTGAAGATAATATGTATACTATTTTTGATGCATTTAAGTGTTTATTCGTAACATTCATATATGAATATATCTATTATTATTACTATATTGTTTATACTAAGGGCCCCAAGTTTTGGTTTCGCCCCGGGCCCCCAAAATCTCAAGACCGGCCCTGAACCAACATGGATGATTCAATTCATGGGACCTTTTGGTGCAGTTCACCTAAAATGAAGCAATGTCCCGTGAGCTAGCAGCTTCTTCTTCTTCTTTTTTAAAGAAAAGGGCTCCAGCCCCAGTTCCATTTCCATCAGAAAACGAAACCCAGAGAGCTTCTTCTTCATTAGTTGCAATAAAATTGAGCAACATCAAGGTTGGTTGTGAAGCTCCTGGAATGTTCAACTATAATTTGGATATCATTTGTGCAGTTCAACTAAGATCAAGCGTGAAATGTATATCTCTGTTTGCACAAAAAAGTTGGAAAGGAGGGTGACTAACAAGTGATGAAACATACATCAAATGAAAAGAAGCATGTTCCTTATCTGAATGGCAACCCTACGAGGACAATAGCAATTTCTAAAGCAGCAGCATTGCTAGATATTAGTGTGGGCATTAGGATTAACTATGACAACCGTTAAATACGACATTACTTTAATGGTGCCATTGCTTCATTTTACCAGCAACATTACATTAATAGCTGCTACAGAGTCGGTATTTGGGCACGGGAGAGTAGGCGGACCAGGACAGATGCATTTCTAACGAAAAGAAGCAACTCATCTTAATGGGAAATTTAGCAGGACATGAAAAAAAGTGCCATTGATTCATATTACTGGAGGCATTACATTGAAAACAATATTGGTTTAACGTGTCCTTACTTTTAACAGTGCGACTGCTACATTTTACCAGTGGCATTACATAAGAGTGGCTCGGGGCAACAAACATCAGAACAGGATATCTGGGTTGGTCCCATTTTTGTTCGGTATATCCACCTTATATTGTGTGAGGCTAGCAAATCTAGTGCTGGACTTACTCTGTTGACTTGTCCCCCAGTCCCCACTTGCTTTTCTTTTTCAACCAATAGATCGGGTTTATATTGAGTTTGTACTACGTTTCCCTTTATTTCCTTATTAGACCTAGAGACCAGTTGGATAGCCAGTCTCTGCTACTTTTTGCCCCCATTATTTCCTCTTTCGACCAAGTCCTAGATTCAGGTAACAAATCTTCCCCCACCCCCACCCCCTTTCTTCCTTGTTTGAACCAAGTAGTACTAGATTCGAGTGCATGAACTAGTTTTACCTCTTAACAGTAAAAAATTAGGTGGCTTTCGAACAGCCGATCGATCCTATCTACGAGGGGGCCTGAGAAATAGTAAAAGATACAAATGCAGCGATGTCAGGAGCTCGGGAAGTAGAAGAAGGCCGGTTTCGAAGGAAGTTATACCTGAGGGTCGCCGGGATGTCGCTAGGTGGGCGACGGGAGGCCGGATCTGCCCACACTACGGCAGCGAGGAAGAAGGGGTCGGAGGCCCTCCCTAGCTAGCGGTGCTTGGGGAGAACGGCAAGGCACACTGACCGGCACGCGCCGGCAGTGGGTAAGAGCCGTCGCCGAGGACGACCGCATGAACGTTGCACCTTCTCACCTTCCCCGACGAAGAGGATCCAGCTGGATCTGTGACCAGTGGTGAGCAGAGAGAGAGTGTGTGGCCACCGCTATCATGTTTAGATCTGGAGAGGACGAGACAGTGTGAAGAGAGCAACACTAGCAAGCAAGCGCGGAGGCTCCTTCCTATATAGTGGAGTACTACTAGTTTTATTTTGCCTACCGGAGCCGGCTTGACCTCGTCAATGACTGTCGAGAAGTCTTCATGCACGTGCCCCGAAGACGCAGTTGTCATCATTTTGATCTGAAGCACCGGATTATAACATATAACACGAAAAAAATGCCACATGACAAGAAACCATAACCTCACTGCCCAAAGGAGACAACATGAATCTTGACAGACAAACTAGACGAGGATCAAAGCTCAAATTAAAGATAAACTCGTAGAAAAGGGGTCCATCGATAGATGTCCTAATTAACATAGCCGGCTTGACCTAGATGGAAGCGCATGTGCCCCCAATGACTAGCGCTTTGGAGGAACTCAGTTGTCGCTGTTTAACCCTCACAGTGATCCGAAGCACATGACACCTAATTTTGTGAGATGATAAGAAACCTTTTTTTAGATTTCTCACCAGAACTACAGCCCTGTACAACACAGCATGCACTATATGTAGATGATAGCCAATCCAGGCGTGTCTGCTGGAGTCTGGTCACATGCATGGACGAACTGATCTTCCGTGTCATGCAGGGATTGTCCAGGCACCAACGTCTGTACAACACTTATCTAGTACTATCGCTCGTCTCTCTCTTCTATTAACTCACCCGACTTGCAGGGCCGGGGAGTGTGCCTATGGTCGGTTCTCAATTGCGGTCCCACATGTGTGTGCAAACGCAATATGACGCGTGTTCCATTCGGAGAGCGGCGTGCCAGACCGACCGACCGTCTGGGGTGTGACCCGAACGCGACGGGCGTGCTGTATACTCCGTACATGTGTACCGCCGTTTTCTTGAGGCTTTGCTCCATGGCGCAATCCATGGATACAAAACTAGCATAGTGTACTATTTAAAACTCGAGGGCGGGGCTTTTCCCGTGCGGTAGGTGGGGCAGTTCCGCCTAGTCGGTTCGACAGAGACGCAAGCAGATGAGGGAGTAGGCTGCTGCAAACGTAGGGTTGTGTGATTTGACAGCGAGTTACTGCTGGACAGGTGGGGCCCCGTGATTTGACTTGCCATTATCATTTTAACTGCTGTGCTACGACCGGCGTGAGTCTCCCGATTCCTGACCACCTCCATACAGGTGCCTCTCCCAATGCTCCACCATGTAGAGGCTGGCTCTTGCATGAGAGCCCACTCCTCCACTTTTTCCTTGCCTCTTTCCTCCACATATGCAAAAATGCCATGTAAAGCGGGCTTATAGCCCACTATTGTACTTGCTCCTACAGGTGCTAAGCCTGCCACATAGGCATAAAGTTTGATGTGGCAAGTTAATTAAGAAGAGAGAGACTAGTTTGGTGACCCAGGAAGAAACAGTGCTAAGCGCGTGTACCTAGGTGAAAAGACAATTTTGAGTCTATAGCTAATTAAATGAAGCAAACTTAGCAACAAAAAACTAAGCACCTATGCATTGGGGACTTGAGTTGCTAAGCCATTTAATGCCCTTAGCACCTCATCAAAGCACCATTTCATTGGAAGAGGTCACTCCTTGGCAAATACAATAAATACTACGAAGAAAGAGATAGAGAGAAGTAAAAAAATACTCTTATAGCCAACCTTATAGCTAACCTTGTTGTAGTATGAGTGACTAAGTGACGACTATGTATGACATGCCAACATCAGATAGCCTAACGCACCGTGTCAAATCTCCAAGGGCGCGACTGCGCGAGCAAGGCGACGGTCGTGGTAGGCGCGACCATGATACAGGCTGCTGGCAGCCCTTGGATCTGAGATCAAACGGTCGCATGCTAAGTTGATGAAAATTTGCAGAATAACCCTCCAGGATAGGATATTCACCCATAGGTCTAGAATCACACCATGCAACCATTCGATCTCAGATCCAAGGGCTCTCGGAAGCCCGTATCATGGGAGAATGGAAAGCTTCGTATCACCTGTAATTTTCCCGACGCTTGACATGACATCGAAAGCCATTTAATTGGGCATCGAGTAGACATGACATCTAATTGGGCCCCCATAGTATTGTGCATGAATCCATTTATCCACCAGGCAAGCCACTACCCTACCGTTTGCACGCCCCACTCAGCATTTTTACAATCGAAAAACCGCTGGCAGTTCGCTCCTACTCGTCCCCGGACGTCCTTTAACATTACGGCAGTTCGCTCCTAGTCGTCCCGTCCTTTCACATTACGGCAGTTCCACTAATCCTAAGCCTCCTCCCAAATCCATGGCATCCCAAATCTCCATGATCAGCGGTGAGTACAAGGTTAGAACCATCACCAGCGATGAGTTCAACGTCATCTACACCCGTTCTTCCACGACGGTGAAAGGATGCCTTGCTCGCTTCAGACGCATGTTCGAAAACTCAAATGATGAGTGGGTCGCTGGGCTAGATGTTGAGTACACCACAACCCTGGACAAAGAGAAGAATCTAAAGGAGGAAGAGAAGATGAAGCCTGCCGTGATCCAGGTTTGTGTGTATGACTTATGCTTGGTCTACCACATATGCCATGCCGACGTTGAGTGCGAGGAATTTAAGAACTTCCTCAAGGGCGGCCGAGTCAAATTTGTTACTGTAGACTTTATGAACGATTGAAGAGTCCTGGATCAGATAGGCCTCGTTGTAGGCAACCCCTTCGACCTCCAGAAGAATGGGTTGGTGCCCTCCCGTGATCAACCTTCAATGCTGACCCTGGCAGGAGCCATGGTTCATCCTTCGTACGGTAAACTGAAGAAACCTCCGCACACGTTTCATCGTGCATGGCAGTGGAATGTACTAGATATAGACCACATCCACTACGCTGCAATGCATGGCTACCTTTGTTTCAATATCTACAAGGGTTGGATGAAGAGCAAGAGCCAAGTGTGCGGTTCAAGCAAAGAAGTATCGGCCAAGAGGAAGAGGGACAAGGAGAATGCCGAGGACGTTGACGAGGACTTCGATTAAGGTGGCAATGTCGTTGCCCGTGGTGGTTCTAATGCAGTGTCTACCGGATTAGTTGCTTAGTTTAATTTCAGGTGTGCTTAGTTTTATTTGAGGGGTGTGTTGTGCTGAGCCCCCAGCAGAATTATGTTATGTTTCTTCTCGTTACTTTAACTCTTCAGTACGTACATACTAGTATTTCTTACGGTTCATCTTTTAGTTGGTATAGTACTACCACTCATTTCTTCACATTATATACGTACAATATATATGGCCAACATCATATAGCCAGTAGTTTAGTTGTCAAAGAATTTCAGGGTGCTTAGTTTTGTCAAAGAATTTCAGGGTGCTTAGTTTTATTTGAGGGGTGTGTTGTGCTGGACACCATTGTTGTGACTCAAATCTCTTTTGCCATGTTATAATGACATAAATACCGATGGACCAACATGTCAGCTCTCCCTCTGTCTCACTACAGTAAAATAAAGTGTGGGGCCTACTTGATCCCAACAGCGTTCTTATTTTCCTGTAAAATTGTTCGCTTCGTTACTCCTGACGGGGCCACACTTATCATTGTGAGAATCGGCTTATTTTTGTCATGTAACATGGTCAACGGGTTTGACGTGAAAATAACATTGTCTAATGGCATTTTTGAGCAAACATCTAACTTAACAATGGCATTTTTGAGATATCTAATTGCATTTTGAGCAGGCATCTCATGGATCGATGGCATTTTTGAGTAGTTGTAACTTCTAATGGCAAAACTGAGTAGTGATACACATCTAGTGGCATAAATAATAAGAACCCAAGAATTAAATAGGTATGCTAATTTCTTTAATAGAATTTAGCTTTTTTAATAGTACTATATGCATAATTTGGCGACGAGCACTCTCTATATGTACCACCATTTTTCTTTAATTTCATCTTGTTAGTTTTGCTCCATGGCGCAATCCATCGATCCTACTACTGTACAAAAGTACACATTTTTTAAAAGGCTAGAGGGCGGGGCATTCTAGCTAGGTCGGTTTCAAGAGAGGCGAGGGCCTTTGTGATTTGACGGCTCATTACTGCTAGAGGGTGGGGCAGTCTAGCTAGGTCGGTTTCAATAGAGGCGAGGGTCTTTGTGATTTGATGGCTCATTACTGCTGGAAGGCGGGGCCTTGTGATTTGACTGCTCGTATAAATGTGCTGACGACCTGAGGAGCAGCAAAGAACCGTGCGGTATACTCAAGTTTTCCACTGGAGTACGGCGGAGGAGCACGAAACACGGCAGCCAGTGTCATATCTCTACTCTCTACTCTTACTAGCAAGATGCCCATGCGTTGCACGGAACATCAAGATGCATTTATATGAGTAGTTTATCTTGTGAGAGAAAAGGATGAACGAGGGAAGGCCTTATTTGCAAATTTGGAGAGGGTGTGGGTATCTTTTTGCAAAATTGTCATAGTTTCCTTCCTATCCGTCAGATATAAATCAGACGGCCTATATTGCAGGATGGCAGGCACACCATCAACACGAACTCGGTTTTTTATAAGAGTAGAGATAAAAAACCGAGTTGGTGATGATGGTGTGCCTGCCATCTTGTAATATAGACCCTCCGATCTATATCTGACGGATAGAAAGCAAACTATGACAATTTTGCAAAAGATACCCGCACCTCTCTCCACATTTATAGATAAGCCCTTGCCTCGTTCATCCTTATCGCCCACAACCTCATTGCTGAGCAATTAAAAAAGGAAGTCTCTAGAACAATCTAGCATGGTGGCCGCTGCCGCCTGCCAGCGCCGTCCATCTCCATGCCTCCGCCCAGTCCGACCACCAGTCACCACCACGCCCCACTCCTCCTCACCTTATCTCCCATCTTTCTCGAGATATCATTTTTTTGATGAAATTCTCGAGATACCATTTTTCCAATAAAATTCTCGAGATTTTACACATGGGATTACTCCTGCATGGGTCAATCACAACAGGTGTTCTGTAAAAAAAATGCATCTTGATGTTCCTTGCAATGCACGGGCATCTTGCTAGTGGCGATAAAAAATGATCTAAATTGCTAGTCATCACATTGTTAGCATTGTTCTATTCATGCCTCGCAGAGAACGTGACACGTGTGGTGAAACACCCGAAGCAAAAGAAGAAACACATGAGCAAAAGAAGAAGGAAGATTATCACCCCAAAAAAAGAAGGAAGACGCACACACAAGTCTGGGGCGCTGCTCTCACTACATGAAGGGTTGTTGGCCGCGGAGTCATAACTGCTTCTTCATCGCCTCCACGACCTCCATCTCCTTGAGCGTCTCCTTCACCATCTTCTTCATTCTGTCCATGGCGAGGGATTTCTCGACGGGAGCCTTCATCATCTATTCCACAGCCGCATTACGTACCTTGACAGCAGCCGGGTGCTCGATGCGGAGCTTCGCCAACTCCTCCTTCTGTTCGATGACGAGGGCCTGCAGCATCTTCATCGAGGAACTACTATTCTCATGCAGCTTCTTCCAGCTGGCGTTCTCCTCCTTCAGCAGGTCGAGCTCGTGGCAGAGCTTCGCCTTGTCCTCCTGAAGTTGCAGGATTTCGCCGGTCGCCTTGTTCTCCGAGGCACTACCCTTCTTCAGCAGCATCACCAAGCCGGCGGTCAACTCCCCCTGCTCATTGAGCTCAGCGGGCATGTCGTCGAGGCTCTCCTTCAGCAGCTCCACCAAGCCGTGGATGAACTCCTTCTGCTTATTGAGGTGCTTATTGAACTGATCGGGCATGCCGTCGAGGGATAACGACTCCAGCGCCGCCAGCTCGGCATGTTCGCCTCCGCGGCTAGGGCGCTCCTGGGAGCCATCGCCTACCCGTGAGAGATCTTTCGAGGTCTCTGCGTGGCGGCAAGCCCTCTCTTTTTTTCCGCAGCCTTGGTTGCCGCTCCCTTGTTACGAGTAGTTCTCGACCTAGAGCTCTGCACACCAGCCATGGCAAGGACGGACGAAGAAGAAGGACTTATGAGGAGGAAGGTAGAGTAATTTCCGGTTAGGTAGTTCCCCTTTTTATAACCTAAGTACTAGCACTAGTACTAAAACCTGCATAGTGGGAACACATTTAGGTTTGGTACGTACTAGTAAGTGTGAGCAGGCTTGCACTTAATTGTAGCACTAGTACTTTGGAATGTGATGGGACCAAGGTAAAGATTAATTGATGGTTTTGGTTTCGAGGCCCGAAACGGCTCCCGATGAGTTTAGTGGAACATAAATTTCAAGTACACCCTCCATCTCAGTTTACAAGGCTTGCACGTGTATCTAGGTCATCAATGTAACTTATATAAAATAAATTGTTTAACATAAAAAATATATCATTGAAAATAGAATATTTGAAGTTTGTAATGATATATTTTTCGTAATGTATGCCTCTTATTAAGTTGGTCAAATTATCGACCTAGGTACATGTGCAAGACTTGTAAACTGAGATAGAGGGAGTACTACACTACTCAAATGCGGTCGCACAAGTCAGTGATGTAACTGGTCGTACATGTCAGACCAAGCTGATGCGTGTCCCTTCAGTGAGACGCGGGTGATACGTCTCCAACGTATCTATAATTTTTTATTGTTCCATGCTATATTATATTTTGTTTTGGATGTTTAATGGGCTTTATTATACACTTTTATATCATTTTTGGGACCAACCTATTAACCGGAGGCCCAGCCCAAATTGCTGTTTTTTGGCCTATTTCAGTGATTCACAGAAAAAGAATATCAAACGGAGTCCAAACGGAATGAAACCTTCGGGAACGTGATTTTCGGAACGAACGTGATCCAGAGGACTTGGACCCTACGTCAAGAAAGCAACCAGGAGAGCACGAGGCAGGGGGGCGCGCCTACCCCCCTTGGGCGCGCCCTCCACCCTCGTGGGGCCCACGTTGCTCCACCGACGTACTTCTTCCTCCTATATATACCTACGTACCCCCAAACCAACAGAGGCATCAACGAAAACCTAATTCCACCGCCGCAACCTTCTGTACCCGTGAGATCCCATCTTGGGGCCTTTTCCGGCGTCCTGCCGGAGGGGGCATTGATCACGGAGGGCTTCTACATCAACACCATAGCCTCTCTGATGACGTGTGAGTAGTTTACCTCAGACCTTCGGGTCCATAGTTATTAGCTAGATGGCTTCTTCTCTCTCTTTGGATCTCAATACCATGTTCTCCCCGATTCTCGTGGAGATCTATTCGATGTAATCTTCTTTTGCAGTGTGTTTGTTGAGACCGATGAATTGTGGGTTTATGATCAAGTTTATCTATGAAAAATATTTGAATCTTCTCTGAATTCTTTTATGTATGATTGGTTCTCTTTGCAAGTCTCTTTGAATTATCAGTTTGGTTTGACCTACTTGATTGATCTTTCTTGCAATGGCAGAAGTGCTTAGCTTTGGGTTCAATCTTGCGGTGTCCTTTCCCAGTGACAGTAGGGGCAGCAAGGCACGTATTGTATTGTTGCCATCGAGGATAACAAGATGGGGTTTATATCATATTGCATGAGTTTATCCCTCTACATCATGTCATCTTACTTAAAGCATTACTCTATTCTTATGAACTTAATACTCTAGATGCATGCTGGATAGCGGTCGATGTGTGGAGTAATAGTAGTAGATGCAGGCAGGAGTCGGTCTACTTGTCTCGGACGTGATGCCTATATACATGATCATACCTAGATATTCTCATAACTATGCTCAATTCTATCAATTGCTCAACAGTAATTTGTTCACCCACCGTAATACTTATGCTCTTAAGAGAAGCCACTAGTGAAACCTATGGCCCCCGGGTCTATTTTCCATCATATTAATCTTCCAACACTTAGTTATTTCTTGCGCCGTTTATTTCGCTTTCTTTACTTTTAGTCTTTATCATAAAAATACCAAAAATATTATCTTATCATATCTATCAGATCTCACTCTCGTAAGTGACCGTAGAGGGATTGACAACCCCTTTATCGCGTTGGTTGCGAGGTTCTTGTTTGTTTGTGTAGGTGCGAGGGACTCGTGCGTGGTCTCCTACTGGATTGATACCTTGGTTCTCAAAAACTGAGGGAAATACTTACGCTACTTTATTGCATCACCCTTTCCTCTTCAAGGGAAAACCAAAGCAGTGCTCAAGAGGTAGCAAGAAGGATTTCTGGCGCCGTTGCCGGGGAGTCTACGCAAAAGTCAACATACCAAGTACCCATCACAAACTCATCTCCCTCGCATTACATTATTTGCCATTTGCCTCTCGTTTTCCTCTCCCCCACTTCACCCTTGCTGTTTTATTCGCCCTCTCTTTTCCGTTCGCCTCTTTTTCGCTTGCTTCTTCTTTGCTCGTTTGTTGGATTGCTTGCTTGTCACGATGGCTCAAGATAATACTAAATTGTGTGACTTTACCAATACCAACAACAATGATTTTCTTAGCACTCCGATTGCTCCTCTTACCGATACTGAATCCTGTGAAATTAATGCTGCTTTATTGAATCTTGTCATGAAAGATCAATTCGCCGGCCTTCCTAGTGAAAGATGCCGTTACCCATCTAAATAGCTTCGTTGATTTGTGTGATATGCAAAAGAAGAAAGATGTGGACAATGATATTGTTAAATTGAAGCTATTTCCTTTTTCGCTTAGAGATCGTGCTAAAGCTTGGTTTTCGTTTTTGCCTAAGAATAGTATTGATTCTTGGAACAAGTGCAAAGATGCTTTTATCTCTAAGTATTTTCCTCCCGCTAAAATCATCTCTCTTAGAAATGATATTATGAATTTTAAGAAACTTGATCATGAAGATGTTGCACAAGCTTGGGAGAGGATGAAATTAATGATACGTAATTGCCCTACACATGGTTTGAATCTTTGGATGATTATACAAAAAATTTATGCCGGATTGAATTTTGCTTCTAGAAATCTTTTAGATTCGGCCGCGGGAGGCACTTTTATGGAAATCACTTTAGGAGAAGCTACTAAACTCCTAGATAATATTATGGTTAATTATTCTCACTGGCACACCGAAAGATCTACTAACAAAAAAGTGCATGCGATAGAAGAAATTAATGTTTTGAGTGGAAAGATGGATGAACTTATGAAATTATTTGCTACTAAAAGTGTTTCTTCTGATCCTAATGATATGCCTTTGTCTACTTTGATTGAGAATAATAACGAATCTATGGATGTGAATTTTGATAACAACGCGTATAGAGGAAACTTTAATCCTAGGCCATATCCTAGTGATTCCTCTAATAATTATGGTGATTCCTACAACAACTCTTATGGAAATTTTAATAAGATGCCCTCTTAATTTGAGACTAGTGTGAAAGAGTTTATGAATTCGCAAAAGAATTTCAATGCTTTGCTTGAAGAAAAATTGCTCAAAGTTGATGAATTGGCTAGGAAGTTGATAGAATTTCTCTTGATGTTGATTCTTTGAAACTTAGATCTATTCCACCTAAGCATGATATCAATGAGTCTCTCAAAGCCATGAGAATTTCCATTGATGAGTGCAAAGAAAGAACTGCTAGGATGCGTGCTAAGAAAGATTGCTTTGTGAAAGCGTGTTCTTCGAGTTTCTATGAAAATAAAGATGAAGATCTAAAAGTTATTGATGTGTCCCCTATTAAATCTTTGTTTTGCAATATGAATCTTGATAATGATGGGACTGAATATGAACCACCATTACCTAGAAGGCGTTCCAAAAATTCGGAGTCTTTAGATCTTGATGCTAAAATTGGTAAAAGTGGGATTGAAGAGATCAAAACTCTAGATATTAATGAACCCATTATTTTGGATTTCAAGGAATTTAATTATGACAATTGCTCTTTGATAGATTGTATTTCCTTGTTGCAATCCGTGTTAAATTCTCCTCATGCTTATAGCCAAAATAAAGCTTTTACTAAACATATCGTTGATGCTTTGATGCAATCTTATGAAGAAAAACTTGAGTTGGAAGTTTCTATCCCTAGAAAACTTTATGATGAGTGGGAACCTACTACTAAAATTAAAATTAAAGATCATGAATGCTATGCTTTGTGTGATTTGGGTGCTAGTGTTTCCATGATTCCAAAAACTTTGTGTGATTTGTTAGGTCTCCGCGAATTTGATGATTGCTCTTTAAACTTGCACCTTGCGGATTCCACTATCAAGAAACCTATGGGAAGAATTAATGATGTTCTTATTGTCGCAAATAGGAATTATGTGCCCGTAGATTTTATTGTTCTTGATATAGATTGCAATCCTTCATGTCCTATTATTCTTGGTAGACCTTTCCTTAGAACGATTGGTGCAATTATCGATATGAAGGAAGGGAATGTTAGATTCCAATTTCCGTTAAGGAAAGGCATGGAACACTTCCCTAGAAAGAAAATAAAATTACCTTATGAATCTATTATGAGAGCCACTTATGGATTGCCTACCAAAGATGGCAATACCTAGATCTATCATTGCTTTTATGCCTAGCTAGGGGCGTTAAACGATAGCGCTTGTTGGGAGGCAACCCAATTTTATTTTAGTTTTTTGCTTTTTGCTTCTGTTTAGGAATAAATATTTGATCTAGCCTCTTGTTATATTTTTTATGTTTTAATTAGTGTTTGTGCCAAGTTAAACCTATAGGATCTTCTTGGATGATAGTTATTTGATCTTGCTAAAAAATCCAGAAACTTTCTGTTCACAAAAATAATTGTTAAAAAACACCAGAACGTGATAAAATATTTATTCCAATTCCTGCTGATCAATAAACAAATTTTCTAGGTCGTCCTATTTTGGCTGAATATTTTGAGTTCCAGAAGTTTGCGTTATTTACAGATTACTACAGACTGTTCTGTTTTTGACAGATTCTGTTTTTCGTGTGTTGTTTGCTTATTTTGATGAATCTATGGCTAATAAAAGAGTTTATAAACCATAGAGAAGTTGGAATACAGTAGTTTTAACACCAATATAAATAAAGAATGAGTTCATTACAGTACCTTGAAGAGGTGTTTTGTTTTCTTTCGCTAACGGACCTCACGAGATTTTCTGCTAAGTTTTGTGTTGTGAAGTTTTCAAGTTTTGGGTAAAAGATCTGATGGATTATGGAACAAGGAGTGGCAAGAGCCTAAGCTTGAGGATGCCCATGGCACCCCAAGATAATCTAAGGACACCAAAAAGCCAAACCTTGGGGATGCCCCGGAAGGCGTCCCCTCTTTCATCTACTTCCATCGGTAACTTTACTTGGAGCTATATTTTTATTCACCACATGATATGTGTTTTGCTTGGAGCGTCTTGTTTGATTTGAGTCTTTGCTTTTTAGTTTACCACAATCATCCTTGCCGTACACACCTTTTGATAGAGACACACACAAATTGGAATTTATTAGAATACTCTATGTGCTTCACTTATATCTTTCGAGCTATATAGTTTTTGCTCTAGTGCTTCACTTATACTTTTTAGAGCACGGCGGTGGTTGTATTTTATAGAAATTATTGATCTCTCATGCTTCACTTATATTATTTTGAGAGTCTTAAAACAGCATGGCAAATTGCTTTAATTATAATATCATGAGAAATTTGATGCTTGATAATTGTTTTGAGATATAAAGGTGGTAATATCATAGTTGTGCTAGTTGAGTAATTGTGAAATTGAGAAATACTTTTGTTGGAGTTTGTGATTCCCGTAGCATGCACGTATGGTGAACCGTTATGTAATGAAGTTGGAGCATGAGGTATTTGTTGATTGTCATCCTTTGTGTGGCGGTCGGGATCGCGGGATGGTTAACTCCTACCAACCCTTCCCCTAGGAGCATGCGTAATAGTACTTTGCTTCGAGGGCTAATAAATTTTTGCAATAAGTATATGAGTTCTTTATGACTAATGTGAGTCCATGGATTATACGCACACTTACCTTTCCGCAATTTTCTAGCCTCTTCGGTACCGTGCATTGCCCTTTCTCACCTTGAGAGTTGGTGCAAACTTCGCTGGTGCATCCAAACCCCGTGATATGATACGCTCTATCACACATAAACCTCCTTATATCTTCCTCAAAACAGCCACCATACCTACCTATTATGGCATTTCCATAGCCATTCCGTTATATTTTGCCATGCAACTTTCCACCGTTTCGTTTATCATGACACGCTCCATCATTGTCATATTGCTTCGCATGATCATGTAGTTGACATCGTATTTGTGGCAAAGTCACCATTCATAATTATTTCATACATGTCGCTCTTGATTCATTGCATATCCCGGTACACCGCCGGAGGCATTCACATAGAGTCATATCTTGTTCCAAGTATCGAGTTGTAATTCATGAGTTGTAAGTAATAAAAGTGTGATGATCATCATTATTAGAGCATTTTCCCAAGTGAGGAAAGGAGGATTGAGACCATGATTCCCCCACAAGTCGGGATGAGACTCCGGACTAAAAAAAAGAGAAAGAGGTCATAAAATAGAGAGAGAAAAGGCCCAAATAAAAAAAGAGAAAAAGAGAGAAGGGACAATGTTACTATCCTTTTACCACACTTGTGCTTAAAAGTAGCACCGTGATCTTCATGATAGAGAGTCTCTCATTTTGTTAATTCATATACTAGTGGGAAATTTCATTATAGAACTTGGATTGTATATTCCAATGATGGGCTTCCTCAAATGCCTGAGGTCTTCATGAGCAAGCAAGTTGGATGCACACCCACTTAGTTTCTTTTTGAGCTTTCATACACTTATAGCTCTAGTGCATCCGTTGCATGGCAATCCCTACTCCTTGCATTGACATCAATTGATGGGCATCTCCATAGCCCATTGATTAGCCTCGTCGATGTGAGACTTTCTCCTTTTTTGTCTTCCCACATAACCCCCATCATTATACCTTATTCCACCATAGTGCTATATCCATGGCTTGCGCTCATGTATTGCGTAAAATTTGAAAAGGATGAAGCGCGTTAAAAAGTATGAACCAAATGCTTGGCTAAAACCAGGGTTGTACATGATATGAATATTTTGTCTGGGGAAGATGGAGCATAGCCAGACTATATGATTTTGTAGGGATAACTTGCTTTGGCTATGTTATTTTGATAAGACATAATTGCTTGGTTAGCATGCTTGAAGTATTATTGTTTTTATGTCAACATTAAACCTTTATCTTGAATCATATCGAATCTCACCATTAGTGCCACAATAAGAAGAACTGCATTGAAATTATGCTAAAGTAGCATTCCACATCAAAAATTCTGTTTTTATCATTTACCTACTCGAGGACGAGCAGGAATTAAGCTTGGAGATGCTTGATACGTCTCCAACGTATCTATAATTTTTTATTGTTCCATGCTATATTATATTCTGTTTTGGATGTTTAATGGGCTTTATTATACACTTTTATATCATTTTTGGGACTAACCTATTAACCGGAGGCCCAGCCCGAAATGCTGTTTTTTGGCCTATTTCAGTGATTCGCAGAAAAAGAATATCAAACGGAGTCCAAACGGAATGAAACCTTCGGGAACGTGATTTTCGGAACGAACGTGATCCAGAGGACTTGGACCCTACGTCAAGAAAGCAACCAGGAGAGCACGGGGCAGGGGGCGCGCCTACCCCTCCTGGGCGCGCCCTCCACCCTCATGGGGCCCATGTTGCTCCACCGACGTACTTCTTCCTCCTATATATACCTACGTGCCCCCAAACCAACAGAGGCATCCACGAAAACCTAATTCCACCGCCGCAACCTTCTGTACCCGTGAGATCCCATCTTGGGGCCTTTTCCGGCGTCTTGCCGGAGGGGGCATTGATCACGGAGGGCTTCTACATCAACACCATAGCCTCCCCGATGATGTGTGAGTACTTTACCTCAGACCTTTGGGTCCATAGTTATTAGCTAGATGGCTTCTTCTCTCTCTTTGGATCTCAATACCATGTTCTCCCCGATTCTCGTGGAGATCTATTCGATGTAATCTTCTTTTGCGGTGTGTTTGTTGAGACCGATGAATTGTGGGTTTATGATCAAGTTTATCTATGAACAATATTTGAATCTTCTCTGAATTCTTTTATGTATGATTGGTTATCTTTGCAAGTCTCTTTGAATTATCAGTTTGGTTTGGCCTACTAGATTGATCTTTCTTGCAATGGTAGAAGTGCTTAGCTTTGGGTTCAATCTTGCGGTGTCCTTTCCCAGTGACAGCAGGGGCAGCAAGGCACGTATTGTATTGTTGCCATCGAGGATAACAAGATGGGGTTTATATCATATTGCATGAGTTTATCCCTCTACATCATGTCATCTTACTTAAAGCATTACTCTGTTCTTATGAACTTAATACTCTAGATGCATGCTGGATAGCGGTCGATGTGTGGAGTAATAGTAGTAGATGCAGGCAGGAGTCGGTCTACTTGTCTTGGACGTGATGCCTATATACATGATCATACCTAGATATTCTCATAACTATGCTCAATTCTATCAATTGCTCAATAGTAATTGTTCACCCACCGTAATACTTATGCTCTTGAGAGAAGCCACTAGTGAAATCTATGGCCCCCGGGTCTATTTTCCATCATATTAATCTTCCAACACTTAGTTATTTCTTGCGCCATTTATTTTGCTTTCTTTACTTTTAGTCTTTATCATAAAAATACCAAAAATATTATCTTATCATATCTATCAGATCTCACTCTCGTAAGTGACCGTAGAGGGATTGACAACCCCTTTATCGTGTTGGTTGCGAGGTTCTTGTTTGTTTGTGTAGGTGTGAGGGACTCGTGCGTGGTCTCCTACTGGATTGATACCTTGGTTCTCAAAAACTGAGGGAAATACTTACGCTACTTTACTGCATCACCCTTTCCTCTTCAAGGGAAAACCAACTCAGTGCTCAAGAGGTAGCAGCGGGTCCGACCAACCGTCTGTTGGTGCGACCGACCGTAAAGTATTACACGATGGAGACTTCTGGTTGTGGCTTCGGTTGATTGTCACAACCAAGCATTCTAAAACTAGTGATAAATCAATTACCATCTTTTTTCAAACGACCAAGTATTTTCACAGGAATACAATACATATAGATGGAGTGATTGTCAAGGTTGCAAACCGACATGGCGTTGCAGGTTCACTGCAGCAGCAACCGACCATGTCACTGCATCGCTGGCGGGGAAGGAGGGCAGCTCACCTCGCCTACGATGCATGCCCAGCGGCGCCGCCGCAACTCATCCCGGGATTTGGCTTCTCCTATAGCCCATTTGAACAGTTGCACCGGCTGCTCATGCCATTGCGCAGGCATGCGCGTTCTTTCCTCCGCAATCGACTCCGTGAATGTGATCTCTGCCATTAGCCCCAGCTCAAAATCAACACGACGCTGCCAGATGCTGACATCCCTCAGCATCTCTCCCCTGAGATCGGCTTGCGCCTCCGCCTTGTGCTGCGCCAGGCGCAGCTCCTTGGAACTTCTCTCCAATCGATGCGACGCTTCCTTGATCCGATTTTCCCTTGCTGCCCACCACCTGAAACGCAGCCCTGGCATGTCCTCCGGCGCCACCGATCTGTGATTCCAGAGCAATGGATCCCCTATAAACACATGTGGGTTTTGCTCAAAGGCGGTAGTGATGCGGGCCGCAGCGAGAGGGCAGCCCGCGGGATCATGGAATCTAAGGGATTATCCATGGCGGGATCCTCCATGGCGGGATCCGGTGGGCGAGGCGGGGAGGCGAGCCTAGGCGCTGGGAGAGCCCTACGAGGCTAAGATAAAGATAGTACTACTCCACTCCGTCCATATGTAAATACAAAGGCCACCAACAGTAGCCCTGGCAAAAATTGATCATGCTGCCTGCCTCCTGGTTTATTGGCCCCCCTTTTTTGTGCCACTTTTTATGACATGCATAAATATTATGTTACTTACAAATATGGTCAAAAATTGGCACAAAATACGAAGGAGACCAATGGAAGTACTAGCAACCCATGATTTAACTACTTGCATGCGCGCAGTGGAGTAGTAATGTCTTTCTTCCGCCCTCACGTCCACTCAATTTGCATGCGTAGTATTAATTGACCATCAATGAAGTGAAGAACTTTACATGCGTCAAATTATCACATGGGGTGGATCTTTGTACAAAAATGCATCCCCCCATGTACCCGCGTGTGCGTGCGAGGGAATGAGTGCATGCATGGTGTGTGTGCACATCTTTGCTTCGTGCATGTACCGCCAGTGTGGCTCAGAGAGGACGAGTACATTCTTCTGGAACCAGTAGCACGTCACTGTGATCAATCCACACAAGGAGGTCGCGATACCGCCTCCACATGTGCCACGTGGCTTCATGAACTGTAAGAGAGACATTGTGTAGTGTGCCATTGGAATTCTAATTTACGTGTTTTGCACATACTCTAAGTACTAGTAAGGTACACGTGCATTATACGCATCAGATTTGGCAACCAAATTATGAATAAATACCACACTATAGCATGTAAGCTCTTAGTCATATATGCCTGATGTAGACCTTCGTTTAATTCTTATAGTTCATCTCATTCAAAATAAATTAGTTTTTATAAAAAAAGCTAGGGCCTCTTTGATTTGTAGGATTTCCAAAACGCGGGAGTAGGAAAAACATGGGATTAGAGTGGAATGTCATGTTGAATCCTACAGGATTGTACGAGTGTTTGATTGTGCATAGAAAAAATGCAGGATTCTTTCAAAGAGGTTTGAGTGGATGGGATGTTTCCTATGAAATCTAGTGCAAATGAATCCTATGGAAAAATTCCTATGGTTTACAATCCTACGAATCAAACAACCAAGATAGGAAAAATTCCTAAGGATTAGAATCCTCCAAAATTCCTTTGAGAATCCTTTGAATCAAATAAGCCCTTAATCTATTTTATGATTCATGGAATTGTGCATTGTAAAGCATAAAGTAAAAACAAATAATGGCAATTCAACTAGAAAAAAAGTTTGGGCAGTTATGATATGGAAGATTCTAGAACAAAGGAGAAGCACTTGTGTTTTGAGGTTTGTGCATTACGCTTAAATTCAACCATGGAGTCAGCTAGATTGTACATTTGGCAAAATCTGGTGGGGGGCTAGAAGATGGTGCGAGGGGCCAAGTGGAGGGAGACTATGAAGGAGTGCACAAGTGCGAGATCGATATTTAAAGAGAGGGGGCGAGAATGTGCGTTGTTGCGCGCAGTGGCGGAGCCATGAAAAATAAATGAGCTAGGGGGCCAAGCATTGATAATCCTTTACGAGGAGGGCCAATTCATCAACTTAAACCATTTTACCGGCAAGTGTCTAATGACCACATTCATATTAGCCTCGATATATAGCGATGTTAGGGGGGCAGGGCCCTTGATGCCCCCTGTCTTCGCCACTGTGCGCGCGTCTGAAAGATCAATCGGAAGGCATGGATGATGAGAGGGGGACGTTGGATATATAATTAATGTGGGTGTATTAGCTATGTAATCCTATATAGAGAGGTATAGATTGATCGATGTGGACGTGGGAAAGAGGGTGAGACCTCACTAGATATATAGATTGATCGGTTTGTGTGGAAAACTGTGAAAGACCTAGCTATATATACACACACATAGAGGAACATCGATCATTGCGCATGCACGTGCGAGATAAAGAATGCCCGATATGATGGAGAGGGGGAGGTGTGTGTGTGCATGCATGGGAGACCGACCTGAAGAAAAAGATTGCATGTGTGCGGTGGATAATGCCGACTGGTAGTGTGTGTGCATGCATGCACGAGAGAAAGTTAGTGGTACAATTATAAAGAGAAGATGACTGTGTGGGTGTAAAAGACCAGGTGAGGTCATAATCAATGTAAAGTTTAATTCAAATATTTGAATAAGAGATCATGATGTTTGAAACCCATGCATGCATGAATATAACTGAGATATGCGCGGTGTGGTTTGGAAACGAGCATGTTGTACTGTATACACATTGAACAAGGCTAGACTGATTTGAATTTGAGATACCGATGGCAGACATCGTTTGGCCACATTGCATCCGTGCATGGACACACTATTCTAATTGGAGATGATGGGTGGCTTTCGCATCACATATCTATATCTATACCCCTATATATATTTTTTATATTTTATATTTTTTATATAGTGTGCGGATAACTTTAACTTTGAAAGATGGTCGTTGGATGAGGCCAATCCGATGGTGCAAAGATGGAAAATTTGAGCACTACTGTCTGTTGGATATCATCTATATTCCACCAGATTTTGCCACATGTACAATCTAGAAGACTCCATGGTTGAACTTAAGCATAATGCACAAACCTCAAAACACAAGCACTTCTTCTTTGTTCTAGAATCTTCCGTATCAGAATTGCCCGAATGTTTTTCTACATGATTTTCCATTATTTGTTTTTACTTTATGCCTTACAACGCACAATTCCATGAATCTTAAAATAGATTAGCTTTCTTATAAAAACTAGATGATTTTGAATGAAATGAACTATAAGAATTAAACAAACATCTACATCATGCATATATGGCTCAAAGCTTACATGCTATAATGTGGTATTTATTCATAATTTGGTTGCCAAATCTCATGCGTGCAATGCACGTGTACCTTGCTAGTCTAAATGGTGTTTGTGTGTGTGTTGTGAGTGTTAAACACATTGTACGTAGTATATCATACATGGTTTAGATTCCAAACATCTAGCTAGAGCATACATGTACTATGATTTGAATTCAGCATAAAATGGATACATATATTTGAATTTGAGATCGTATGTACATGTAGTTCGTATTTATATAGGAATTTACTTCTCCTATATTCATGTCATGTGTTGTGAAGATAATATTTAGATGGTTGTATAACTAACTCGAGTACAATCCCATTCAAACAGGGAAAATGTACTCAAATTTAGTCCAAAAGCTAGGCAACACACATTGTTTTTTATTGTTGAGGGAAGTGCAAATTGTTTTGGTACTGTACACGTTATGTTTGTTGTCCCGATTTTTTTATTTTTTTGTTGCATTTGAATGCATTTCTAGTAATATAGTAAAACGGGACATGGTTCTCTCTAGTGATGAGGTGCGAATTGTCTTTTTTTTGTACATGTTAAGCTTGTTCTCCCGAAATTTCAAGCTGCACCTTGTTATGCCGAAATTTCAAGCTAGCAAGTCTGTCTATCGTGCTGCGAAACTCCAGCCTCTTCAACCCACGCCTTGTTATCCTGAAATATTTAAGATATATCTTTGTCTCGTTGTACTCCGACAACTCCCTCCATCTCAACCCGCGTCTTGCTATTCCAAAATTACAACACACGCGAAAACTCCCACCTCCTGTGAAATCCCGACACGCGGAATGCCCGTGATACCCCTGAACCGAAAGAACCTCCTAGCTCAAATCGGTGGGGGTACTTTCGTTACTTACCCCACATTTCGGACAAGCGCGTCCCTAAGACATGGTTCCCCACTCCCATCCCATCCGCCCACCAATTCGTACACCGAGGACGCGAAAACCCGTGAAGCCCCACACCCTCCTCTGTCCGCCACCCAGCCTGAGCCTCTTCCCCGAGGACGTCATCCACAACAACACCTCGACGTCCCTCATCCACCGTACCGGATGAGGATCCATCGTTGATCTCGTCGTCCCGCCGGTTCAGCCACCCCGTCCTCCACCTCCAAGGAGCTACCCCGCCGTTCCCCTCGTCTTTCGCGCCACCTCCATTCCCACACCACCGTCTTCACCTGCACAACCGGAAGAGCAGCATCATCACCGTTTCCTCCGATGAAGCTGAGGCCTAATCGGCGCCACCAAAGAGGTTCTACACTAATCGCCGCATTTTCTTCTTGATTCGATCTCACGGTGCTGCCGGCGCTCGGTCCCGAGCCGACACGGCGCGATTCCATCCACGGCGGCATCGCTGGCCACCTCCTCCACGGTGGCGCTCCCTCGGCGGCGACGTCCACATCAGTAGGAGTTGCTGCTGCTTTAGCTCTCGCTCACGCTGCTGCTCTGCTCTTGCTGTTGGTCCCCTGCCTGGTCTGCTCTTGCTATTGCTCTTGCTCGCGCTACTGCTCTCGCTCTTGCACTTGCTTGCGATGCTGCTCCGATTTAGCTACACTTCAGTCGACTGAATCGACTTTTGGGTCAGTCAATTTTCAGGGGGTGGGCCGGAGTTAAGGAAGAACCAGCCGCAGCGAGGAGGGGGGATCCCCGGAGAGGTACCCCACTATCTATCTTAGGGTTCAGGGTGGGGGCGATGGTCGCCGGCGGTGGCGTGGGGATCGTCGGAGAAAAAGCTCGGCACAGGGGGGCCTAGAGGGATGGCCGGGGCGGCGACGGACCGGCGGGTGGGGAGTAATTTCAGGGCGGGCGGGGCGGCGCACCGCCGGCCGTGGGCGGCGAGGGGGCGGTTTGGTCGGTGGTGGCTGGCGGCTCAGGGGGGGTGGAGGTTGAAGATGAACTGCAGGCCCTTGATTTCGTATCCAACGGCTGGAAAATTGACTGACCAGAGATGAAAAATTCAGTCGACTGACGTGTAGCCTCACCTGATGCTGCTACACGACCAGCTGCCCCGGCTCTCGCACACGCTGCTGCTGCTTTTCTGCTACTAGTGCATTCAGTTTCGACAGTAAAATTCAGTTTCGACAACAAAATTCAGTTTCGACAGTTAAGTTAAGTTTCGACAATTAAATTCGATTTCGACAGGTAAGTTCAGAGATGAGCGGCTGATGTATTTTACATCTAGCACTTTATGGTTATGTATTTTACATCATCTATTGGATATGCTACTAGAATTCCACTCAGGTTAACGTTGTCTCTCATCTCCTGCTTCAGCCTCGGCGTCGTACAACTCACCAGAGCTGCTCCAACGATGAAACCCTCCATCACAGCGGAGCAGTACCCCGGGCTCCATCTCCAGACGGCTAAGATCTTCTTCCCCTCCTCCGACAGGCAAGTCAGCCGGAGCATCCTCACCGACCAACCCAATCACGCTGAGATCGACATGGCTTCGCCAAGAGGTTGTACACTTGTTGCATCTCTTTTTTACTCTACATGTTATATATATTGTCCACTGAGCACACGTAGTAATGTGAAATATGATTATTTTATCCTACTATATGACAAGCAGTGAGGTACTAGGCAACTTAGCTATCCGTGATGGACTCTCTTGAACGCCATCATTATTTATCTCTGCGCGTTTGAGCTGTGTATTTGTCGATGGGCCTGGGAGTTGAGCTAGTAGGGCAGTGGCCTGGGTCCAAAGTAATATAAGTAGCACAAAACATTTTTTGAGTGTAGGATTTTCCTTGCTCAAGACTGCCTACTAGAATCGCCAGTGCTTGAAAGGAAAAGTGAAGGAAAAACATAGGAATTGGAAAGTTTCCTATGGTACTACTATTCATGAATTTGGTTCAAAGGAATGGAGCAAAGGAAAACTATAGGATTTGTTCCTTTAGTGTCTCCTTGAAAGAAAAACCGTAGGAATTTTAATTTCCACCTGTCCTCCTTTTCAAATTCCTATTCATGAAGCACAAGACTAAGAGATAGTAGCATAATAGCATTATAACCGTACATTTTCTTGTGGTTTGACTTAATCTCACCATGCTTCTTTGCATCCTGTGATCTTCCAATTCTTGTGAATCAAACACCCAGATTGGCAGAAATCCTCTGTTTTTAAATTCTCTATTTTGCACGTGCATTCCTATCCTATTCCTGTCTATTTCCTATCCCTGCATTGTTAGAATCCTCAAATTCAAACAAGCCCTCACACAATTACTTCTGTTACAGATATGTGTCAAAGAAAACCTTGTGTGGTTTGTCCTGCTCCTGCTGCGCTGTGTTCCACCCCAGCTCAGCTGCTCCAACGACGGAAGGGTTCACCACAGCAGGGATCCGCTCTCCACACTGTATTTCGCCGCCACAGATCTTCTTCCCCGCCGCCGGCAGCCACGACAACTGCATTACCATCATGAACTCAGCAGATGACCTTGAGGATTACACGGGTCCGCAAGAGAGCTCGCACTCTTCCGTGTCTGCTTACATTATGCATCGCTTAATATGATGACATGCTACTTTATTGTCGTGTTCACCTATTAGACTCTGAGTCAGGTCCAAACTAATGCTGAAGCTTGAGTTTTTAAATGGTTGTGGGGTACATATTGGGGCGGCAATCAGTACTATGTGTCTACTATCTGGTTAATCTCAGGTGTCTACTATGAGTTTCATGTTGGGTGCAAACAAACATTAAAGAAGCCATTATCTTTATTTTTTAGCTAAAGCTATTATCTGCCTGCTATCATTGGTTTTGGGTCTATCCACAGTTTGCTACCATCACTCTGGATTTGTGCATGCACTCCTTACATAATCTCACTATGTTTTATTCCTATGCATGTCAGTTATTGTACACAATGGAACTGAACATGTAGAGCAAAAGAGACGAGCCTTGCATGGCAATAAAATTTCATGCAGACGTCGCTCCATGGTGGGCACAAAGGTAACCCCCCTCCACCCATTACGAATCGTAATCAAGAGGAAGATAATTGTTCTGATGGGGATTCAGAAGGAGAAGACCACTCCTATTTACCCCCTGAGGTCTTCGCCCTAACTTGGCATGCTGATGTTGGTAATATCATGCATATGGTGCCTTGCATTGCTTACTGTATACATCAAATATGTCATCTGCTTAGTTTAGACATGCTTTGTGTCAATGCCATCTGTTTAGTTTCTTTATCGTATATGTGAATCATGCAATGCCATCTTGTTTAGCCATACATCATACATGTGAATTTTGCATTGCCACCCTGGTTAGCCAGTCATCTTATATGTGAATTATATCATGCCATCATTTTTTTTATTACGTGTTAAATTTGTCAACAATTTTAGTACATTCAATTACTCTTCCTGTGCATCAGCCATTCAGCACGGTCATGGAAAATCTGAAGTGGAAACAAGGTCTTCAGAGGAGACAATGCTATCTGACGAAGTGCATGTCTTGCTGGTTACGGATAGCTCCTCAGAGGAGGATTCAGAGACAAATGACCAGTCCTATTCCCCCCCCCCCGAGGTGCATGCTCTAACTTGGCAGGGTTATGTTGCTCATATCGTGCGTATGGTATCTTGCATTGCAATGTCATTTGCTTAGTTTAGACATGCTTTGTGTGAATGCCACCTGTTTAGTGTCTAATTACCATATATGTGAATTATGCAATGCCATCTTGTTGCAAGACATTATATATGTGAATTATGCAATGCTATCTTGTTGCAAGGCATTATATATGTGAATTATGCAATGCCATGCTGTTTAGCCAAGCGTCATATATGTGAATTATATCATGCCATCCTTTTTTTGTATTTCTCATTGTATTTGTCGACAATGTTTGTATATTCAACTACTCTTCCTGTGCATCAGCCATTTGAATTGGTGATGGAGAAATCTGGAGTGAAAACAAGGTCTTAAGAGCAGACAATGCTACCTGCTGAAGCAGATATCTGGTTGGTTACAGATAGCTCTTCAGAGGAGGATTCAGAGGCAGTTGACCAGTCCTATTATCCCCCTGAGGTGTATGCTCAAACTTGGCAGGGTTATATTACTCATATCATGCATATGTTGTATTGCAATGCTTAGTTTTTACATCATATACACAATATTGAATGCCATCTCCTTAGTTGACACATCATATATGCGATTGCCCTCTGCTCACTTGCTTAGTGTATAAATCATATATTTGAATTATATCATGCCATGATGTTTACATAGACAGCATGTATCTGAATTATGGCATGCCAACCCATTTTCTAAAGACATAATATAGTTATATCATCTCATCCTGTTTACATAGTCATCATATTTTGAATTATGTCATTCTATCCATGAATTATATCATGCCATCATGTTTCCATCGATGGCATGTTTGTGATTTATGGCATGCCAACCACTTTAATAGACACATCATATAGTTATATCATGTCATCCTGTTTACATAGTCATCATATTTTGAAGTATGTCATTCTATCCTGTTTAGTTAGCCATCATACATGTGAAATTGTGTCATGCTATCCTGTTTCATTAGCCATCATATATGTGAAATTATGTCCTGTTATTCTGTTTGGTTAGACAACATAAATGTGAATTATTTCATGCCATGTTTTCTTCCCTACTATCCATTGCACCTGTCTATCTTACAATGTATGTACATTCAATTACTTTTCTTGTTTATCAGCCATTTCAATTGGAGGGGGTGATGGCAGTATCTGTGGGAGTAAAAACACGGTCTTCAGAAAAGATCGTGCTACCTGTCGATTCAGATAGAACCACGGTTGTACTTACCCAAGAACTAGCCCTACCACACATAACCCAGACTCACGCAGATTGTACCCCTACCCAGTTGGACAGAGAACCAGCTACACCCCTTCTAACCCCAACCCCAGCAGATAGTAACGCAGTTCCAGTTGACACAGCACCGTCGCCACCACAGAGCACCCAAACACGAGCAGTTAGTAAGGCAACTGCAGTGCCCAAAGCACGAGGACCACCACTCCGAACCCCAAGTCAACGCTTAAAGCAGAAGAAGAATTGTTCTCAGGTCAGGTTCCGTAGCTATGGTTCATACTACTTTGCTCTTACATCACTGTATTTACTCATACCAACTAATTTTAAATTTGAAGGGTGCAATTGAAACTCCAATGACGCAACAGGTATGTTTTAAACATGTTTCTTTAACGTGTTTTCTGTTGTAACTTGCTCTATGTTGATTTCAATTTCAATTGAATAAGCAGTTATGTTCTCATGCCATGCACATTACAAGTGTTGTTATTGTTGTGTAGTTTCCCACACTTATATTATGTCTATGCTGCTTTGTCTTAAATAGATATGATTCGAACTGTATCTATCTTGATTTGGCAACATAAACTAGAATGATATAGACCATGCAGTGACCATACTAAATAGATATATGTTTGCTTCATGCTGTTATCCTGTCCACCTTACTACTGAACTGGTTTACCAAAATGAGTTTCATATACTACATTGTAAACCTGTGATGTGTTTGTTTGTTTCTCTTTTAGAACACGGATAAAATATTTTAGAAGAGTACCCTGTTATGTAATGGTAAAGGAAGTAATGCAGATAAGGTTCAAGATAGTGAGACATCCATGTTGGTCTCCAAGAAAGCTGATAAAAACTATATTGAAGACACTGAGACAACCCCAAAGTCCTGTCTTGATGTAGTGTTCAAGTTACTGGCTACTACTGCTGGAACCAGCTCTTCAAACTCGCTGCTTGAATCAGTTCGGCTTCTGGAGTCTCAACTTCAAGTTGAAAGACATCGATCAGATGTTATGCGACAGGAAGCCGAAGGACTGAGGAAGTCGCTGCAGAATTCAGATGCATACTTTCTGGTGCAACAGCAAGTGCTGGAGGATTTAAGCGCCAAACAAGAGAAAGTTAATAAGCTTGCTAAGCATCTTGCCAGCATTATGGGTACCCGGGATATTGTTTCTTGAGCTCTTCTGAAGTGGTTTCAGTTCTGGACTTGTTTTGCTGCGGCATTTATTTGCACTGGTCGCCAACTTTGACAACCAGTGTATATGATATGCTGCTTTGTTCCCTATATTTGCACTGGTGGCGAACTTTGATGCCCAGTGGATATAATATGTGTAATAGCCATGATAGCCTAGCGTAAGTTGCTTTCTTATTTATTTCCTTGTTGTCTTGTTTATTTGTTTGCTTGTAGTCAGTGCAGTTCTTTTTCCGCGGTTTGCTAGTGGCCGCAATAACCTATTTTTTAAAACTAGGCCACAATAACCATGGGCTACATATTTACTGTAGTTAACATGGGCCTCCTACGGGCCGTAGAAACAATGGGCCTCCTACGGGCCATAGAAACAATGGGCCTTCTATGGGACGTAGCATCAATGGGCCTTCTATGTGTCGTATGATCGATAGGCCAAACATGGGCCAATAACAGACTGCATTATGGGCTGTAAACAGGCTAGATTTGGAGTCGTCCGTTCATGGGCCGACAATAACAGGTCGTCGTTAATCGGCCGTATTTGATGACGCTATCAAAACGGCCCAACGAATTAACAGGTCGCAAACGGGCCGATTCTAACCGTGGGCTGAATTTGGCCCACAAGCAGAAAAGGCCAGTAACGGGCTGTAAGTAACCGAATGCTGGAAATGAGCCCAAGAATAAATGGGCCCTGAGAAAGATGAAAGATAACATGGGTTGGAAACGGCCCAATGGAATAATGGGCCGTTAATGAGTATAAAGGGGTACACTGTTCATTGCGGGCCAGATTCACCACAGGTCGTTAATGGGCCAAGAGTTACAAATGGCCTCGTATGGGCCGAAGACATCATGGGCCATACATGGGCCGGAAGTTACAACGGGTTGGAATCATATTGGATGGCCCAGATGAAGCTACTGGGCTTAATTCCGATAGGCCGTAACGGGTCGTGAGGTAGCGGGCCGTAAATGGGCTATATACGAACATGCCGTTAACAGGCTTTCCGTGGGCCGGCCCGTTACCTTTTGACCAAGTCAAATGGGCCGGCCTTTTCACCGAAATGGGCCTCTGTTAGGTCGTGCCACGTGTCGACGTATCATAGGCGCCTCCTGTCCAATGAATGGATGACATCTATTCCAACGGTGAGCCAACACATGTTTCCTCCGGCCAATGAGAATTTTACACCTGGAAAATCCTCATTGGTCCGGGCTGTTAGCGGGTTATCGGATCCAAAACCGGACCCGATAGCTTAACGGCGACCCGTTACGGTGGATGCCACGTGTCGGTCACCCTTGATGAAATCACTTCCATGACGCGGCATTTATCGTCATGGAAGTGGACACTTCCGTGATGATAATTTTGGTAATGTCATGGAACACTTCTACGACAGCGCAGGTATGACTATCTTGATTCTGTCATAAAATCGTCATGGATGTACATGCATGACAGAAAACGTGACCTACTGTGAAAAACACGTATCATCACGGAAGTGTATATTTTTTGTAGTGAATGGTATATGTTTGTCGTTCTAGATGTAAATGTTTTTCTCCACGTACATGGTCAAACTTTGTGATGTTTGACTTTTCAATAAATCTATATGCTATGGACTGAAGAGAGTGCCTAAGTCGAGAGAGATCAAGTGCGTGTGAAGGAGAATGAGTGAGTGTGCAAAAAGAGTATGTGTGTGAAAGAGAAAGGGACAACAAACGATAAATTAGAGAGAGAGTGTGTGTGTTCGTTTCTTATGCAAACATATCACACATGCATCTCCGAGATAGAAAAGCAAGGTGAGGAGATACACGAAGATAGCTAGTGCGTGATTGTCTACAACCGAGAGAGACACCCCTATAGCACATGTCCAATAGAGGTCTGGCCAACAAGGAACAAAGGTCGAGAGGGACGCATGGAGGAGATGGACGCATGGGGAGGGAGAGAGGGTGTGTTTGTGATAGAGAAATCCCCACGAGATCGTGAGGGGACTATATGGGTGGGAGATCGAGGGAGGAGGTGCGTGTGCGATAGAAAGCTGCCCCGAGAGAAATCGAGATAGACCATGCACATGTTTGTGATGGATACTAAGAATTAGCTAGTCATATACATATAGGGGGTTGTGTGTGCCTACAATTGAGTGAGAGACCAGCATACTTGGCTAGGCAGGAGATTGTGTGTGTGTGTGTGTGTGAGATGGAGAGAGAACGAGGGAGAGAGATAGAGTTTTTAGATGGGTCTATCGAGTGCGAGTGAGATATGCATGTGTATGTGTGACCCAGGGAGATGGAGAGTTTGAGAGAGAGGGAAGAGCTCTGAGACGACAGAGTGGTGCGTGAGAGAGTTACGGGCAATGAGCTAGGGAATTTGTGTGCGTACGATGGGTGCACCCAAGATATTTAGCTTGGACTAGAGAATCATACATAGTGTGCAGAGAGATCTATAGATGGAGTATATATGCATGCGAACTAGAAAGACCCCCCCCCCACACACACACACACAAAGAGAGAGAGAGAGAGAGAGAGAGAGAGAGAGAGAGAGGGAGGGAGGGAGAGGGCCAACAAGGTTTGTGTGTTGGATGCGTGCGACAAAATTGAAGATTATCCGTGAGAGAGAGAGAGAGCAGGAGTCCGGGAGAGGGGAGGTCACGTTTTATGCATTAAAGACTAATATAAACCATATTTCGATATAAACTTGCATTCAAATATTTAAATTGGAGAACATGTTGTCCGCAATTCACACATGAACGGAGATATGCGTATCAAGCAAGTTCATTAATTTGACTTTGAACATGTTCATGAGGTACTATAATACTGTACAACATGCTACTCGATTGAGGTGTTCAATTTTGAATTTGGTTCACTATTTTGACCTGGTGAACAAGCTATTTCATTGAATCGAGATATTTCATTTTGGGTTTGATTCCCGTTTTTGAGTGGGTCAACCATTTGTCATATAGTAAATCGTTAGCAACGAGCACGCAAAAACACATTACTCCCGAGCATCATCTCTCCATCTAAAAAAGAAGTGGAAAGCTAATATTTCAAAATTTGATTCGAATCGACTTGGTAAGGTAGACGTGGATGCTCGTTCTCCCAAAATTTGAACGACCCGTTAAACACCCTCTACTCGGTGGAATTCGCCCGAGCAAATAAATGGGAGACGCGAAATTACCGGCCTATGTGGGACACGCATCAATTGGCCCGTTGTACATCGAGGGTCGGTTCGTAACTTCATCCAATCGCGCCTTCTCCTCGGCCAAAATGACATGTGCCGGATAATTCATAAACCATGGGCGGCAAAACACCCTCTCCTCGCCCGAAATCACTCGCCCCGACTATTTCAAAACACGCCCTCCTCGCCCGAAATAGCCCGCGCCCACTATTTCAAAACACGCCCTCCTCGCCCGAAATCGCTCACGCCCACTATTTAAAAGCACGCCCTCCTCGCCCGAAATCGCTTGCGCCCACTATTTGGGAGAAGCAAAGTTACTCTACTATCCCCGACCCTCAGTACACAGACCCAAGCCGAGAAGCCTAAAGGCAGGGGT
>NC_057799.1:116806429-116846258 GCF_018294505.1 Triticum aestivum
CACACATTTCAGACAAATGCGTCCGTAAGACATGGTTCCCCCTCCCAATTACCCATTCATACCTCGTGGGTGAGAGAGTCCTGGATTAGGGGGTCCCTGGGCATCCGGGCTATGTGACATAGGCCGGACTAATGGGCCGTGAAGATACGAGATTGCAGGCCTTTCCCCGTGTCCGGATGGGACTCTCCTTTGCGTGGATGGCAAGCCTGGCGTTCGGATATGAAGCTTCCTTTATCTGTAAACCGACTCTGTACAACCCTAGCCCCCTCCGGTGCCTATATAAACGGAGGGTTTAGTCCGTAGAGGCGATCACAATCATACAGGTTAGACATCTAGGGTTTAGCCATTATGATCTCGATGTAGATCAAATCTTGTAACCCCTATACTCATCAAAGTCAATCAAGCAGGAAGTAGGGTATTACCTCCATTAAGAGGGCCCGAACCTGGGTAAACATCGTGTCCACCGCCTCCTGTTACCGTCATTCCTTAGACGCACAGTTCGGGACCCCCTACCCGAGATCTGCCGGTTTTGACACCGACATTGGTGCTTTCATTGAGAGTTCCTCTGTGCTGTCGATGGAAGGATCGATGGATCGCCTTGTCATCAACAACAATATCACTTCTGGAAGGGCCCTAGTTCCTGGGCAGATCCTCCAGATCGGCAGCTTCACCATAGGCGCTCGCCCGGTCGTCAAGCCCAAAGCGGTCCCCCAGATTACCAAAAACCATCTTTGCATCAGCCCTGAAAGCGTCGATAAGATGGATCCGGCAGATATCTCGTCTTTAAACGAACTGCTAGATCGCATCGCCACCCTGGGGGTCGCAACAGATTATGATCTGATTGGGCTTAAAACCGATCAGAGGGAAATCAGATCCCCACCTGTCACCCACCTGGTGACCGTCGTGGAAGAGCAAGTTGAGGATACTGCTCCTCCTATGCTGAAAACAAACTATGTTCGGATCTCCAAGCCCTGTGAGCTGGATAACCGCCTTTGAGAAGAGACCGTCTATCCTTCGAACATAGAATCAGGCGTTGAGCCTAAAAACCCCCAGGACACTCCGGATCCTGGGCTAGTGACCTTAGAAATTTTGCAAAATCAGGATTCCTCGGTGGGTCAGGGTTTGGATTTAATCCCACCCGCCCACCACAATCAATACTCTCCAAGAAATTCCGGTCCCTCGGATATATACAACTTAATGTATATACGACAGCAACCTCAGGAAACAGTCCATCACTTTTGGGCTAGATTCCTACTTGTTAAAAACAAGATTAAAGATTGCTGCGATGACGATGCGGTGTCAGTCTTTGGCCGCAACTGTACGGACGAGGGGATCCTCAATGCCCTCAACCGACGCCGCATACTGCACTTTGCAAATTTGGCACACATAGTACAGAAGTATTGTGCAATGGAAAGTGCCTGGAAAGCCCAGACAGCTCGGTGGGAACCATCGGCCTTAAAGGCACCCACCGGCCGGGCAAAAAGGATGCACCCTCACGCGGCACCTGTTCATCGCTTCACGGACAAGAAAATTAAGCCCTTAACAGGACATAGAACTGTCCTTGATGAATGGCTCGACAAGCCTTGCCTGATACACACGATGCCAAATTCCGAACCAACACATAGCCTTCGGGCATGTTGAATACTCCAGCAGGTGGCTAAGAGCGGTGAGGCAATCCTCACCAACACTACCATAGAGAAGTACTCCTCTGAGGATAACGACCTCAATGTATTCACAGTCTTCGGGACCTTTTCTCAAATAATCAGCATAAGAGGGTGCTCCGCGACCTCGCCGAAGTTAACCAAGTAGCCGCAATGAACCCTTGGAACGGCATGGCGATAACCTTTAACGCCACTGACAAACCACGGGCCCGATCAGTCCGAGCACCATCCGCTTTAGTTCTAAACCCAATTGTGGATGGCTTTTGGCTTACTAAAGTGCTCATGGACGGCGGCAGCGGATTGAACCTCATCTACGAAGACACGCTCGACAAAATGCAAATAGACAAGAGCCGCATCGAGCAGAGCAGTACAACCTTTCGGGGTATTATCCCCAGCCGAGAAGCTCGGTGTTCGGGAAAATAAAACTTGATGCGGTATTCGGCACGCCTAAAAACTATAGGTCCGAAGAGTTAATCTTCCAGGTGGCACCTTTCAACAACGGATATCATGCCCTGTTAGGGCGAGATGCATTCACACGCTTTCAAGCCATACCTCATTATGGGTACATGAACAAAATGCCCGGGCCCAACGGAATTATCACTATCGCCAGTGATCCGGACATAGCACTCCGCGCTGAAAACAAAACCGCATCCCTGGCCCTCGAGGCACTATCGGAGGCTCTTGCGGCCGAGGAGCTCACCGCTCTGCGTTCCACAGTGGATCAAGATGACGTAATCCTCGACAAATGGCCTAAATCCACTTCTTTGAAACCGACAGACGAAATAGTCAAATTCCAAGTTCACCCGACGGATCCTAATAAAATAGCAGCCACTGGAGCACAGCTGGATCCGCCGATCGACGCTGCTCTGAGACCATTCCTGCGCGAGAATTGGGATATTTTCGCCTGGCACCCTTCGGATATTCCAGGAATTCCACGCAGACTGGCCGAACACAGCCTCAACATAATAAAGGGGTTCAAGCTAGTTAAGCAAACGCTATGGCAATTTTCCGAACCCAAACGACAAGCTATGGGGGAGGAGCTAGCCAAACTACTTGAAGCCGGGTTTATTCGAGAAATAAAACACCCGGATTGGCTAGCAAACCTGGTCATGGTGCCAAAGAAGGACAAATCCTGGCGCCTTTGTGTCGATTTCAAAGACCTCAATAAAGCCTGCCCAAAGGACCCCTTCCCACTGCCCCGCATTGACCAAATCATCGATGCAACTACAGGACATGACTCACTGTGTTTCCTCGACGCATACTCCGGATACCATCAAATCAAGATGAAGGAATCCGATCAGGTCACAACGGCATTTATTACCCCGTACGGGCCTTTCTGCTTCAACACTATGCCTTTCGGACTAAAAAATGCCAGCGCCACATACCAATGCATGATTCAAACATGTCTGGAAAAGCAAATTGCAAGACGGTGGAGGCATATGTAGATGATGTACGGATCAAAACTAAACATGTCAAATCACTGGTGGATGACTTATGTCTTACATTCGACAACCTCCGAGCATATGACATACGGCTCAATCCAGAAAAATGCGTTTTCGGCGTCCAGCTGGAAAGCTGCTCGGGTTCATCATTTCCAATAGAGGAATCGAAGCAAACCCAGCCAAAATCCAAGCCTTGTCACAGTTGGTAATACCAACAGACCTAAAACAGGTCCACAAACTAGCTGGGTGCGTGGCAGCCCTGAGCCGCTTTATCTCCAAATTGGGAGAGAAGGCGCTACCGCTATATCGCTTGCTTCGGCGTACCGACCACTTCGAGTGGACGTACGCGGCAACAGCCGGGCTGGAAGAAATCAAAACTCTGCTGGCAAACAACCCAATCCTTGCCGCACCCAATATCGGCGAACCTATGCTACTGTATATATCGGCAACTCACCAGGTGGTGAGCGTTGTACTCGTCGTCGAAGGAGAGGAAGAGGGACATAAATTCCCACTCCAAAAGCCAGTATACTACATATCGGCGGTTCTCACACCATGCAAATACCGATACCCACACTATCAAAAGATAGCATATGCGGTTTTCATGGCATCTCGGAAGCTGCGACACTACTTTCAAGAGTGCTCGATCACGGTGGCCTCCGAGGTACCACTCAATGACATCATAAACAATCGAGATTCCACCGGCCGCATTGCAAAATGGGCCATCGAGCTCCTACCATTTGAAATAACGTATAAACCACGCCGAGCCATTAAATCTCAGGTGTTGGCCGACTTTGTCGCCGAATGAACAGAGGCCGAACTCCTTAAAGAGTACGACACATACTCCAACTGGGTGATGTACTTCGACGGCTCAAAAATGTTAGCCGGATTGGAGGCCGGTGTCATCCTAACATCCCCTACAGGGGACACCGTCCGCTACGTATTGCAGATCATGTATACGGACTCTAATAACGCAGCCGAATATGAGGCACTACTGCATGGTCTCCGGATGGCTGTTTCTATGGGCATACAACGCCTCGAGGTGCGTGGGGATTCAAATCTCGCAATATCCCAATAAACGGAGAATTCGATGCAAAAGATCCAAAGATGGCGGCTTACCGCAATGCCGTGCTGAAAATATCAGCTCGGTTCGAGGGGCTCGAGTTTCATCATGTGGCCCGAGACAGTAACCAAGCAGCGGACATCCTTGCTCGAATGGGCGCTAAACGCGACCCCGTCCCACCTAACACCTTCATGGAAAGGCTCTTTAAGCCATCCGTGGTATGGCAGGACGAGAGCGGAAATACCAGTCCGGCGCCGATCACACCCCCAGATGTCGAACACGATTCAGACATCATCGGGGGCTCGGGCACAGAACCAACGCCTTCCGCCCATGTAATCATGGCAGTAATCACTCCATGGACCGAACCCTTCCTCGCCTACTGTAACAGGCGAGAGCTCCCCGAGGACCAGAATGAGGCTCGTTGCATCGTTCGACGTTCAAAAGCCTACAAGGTTCATGAAGGAGAACTCTACAAGAAAAGTACTACCGGAGTCCTTCAAAGATGTATCTCTGAAGAGGAGGGGCAGCAGCTCTTGGCCGAAATCCATGCTGGCCTTGGTGGCCATCACGCCGCAGCTCGGTCCCTTGTAAGTAAGGCCTTCCGTACTGGTTTTTTCTGGCCCACGGCCCAAGCAGATGCACAGGACCTCGTCCAACATTGTGTCGGATGCCAGCTTTTCGCCAATCAAAGCCATATGCCGCCTACCGCCCTATGTACAATCCCCATTACGTGGCCTTTTGCGGTCTGGGGGCTGGACATGGTTGGACCCCTTAAAGGGGGAAGTCATAAGAAAGAATACCTGCTGGTTATGGTAGATAAATTCACTAAGTGGATAGAGGCCAAGCCAGTTAAAACAGCTAAAGCTGGACCACTGATAGATTTCATATCCGGTGTCATACACCATTATGGTGTCCCGCACAGCATCATCACCGACAACGGCTCTAACTTCACAGCTGACGAGGTAAAAACTTGGTGTGCTAACCTGGGCATAAAGCTCAATTACGCCTCCGTATATCACCCTTAGACAAACGGTCATGTCGAACGGGCCAATAGCCTGATAATGAGCGGCATTAAACCCAAACTAGTGCGATCTCTAAAGGAGTCGGACAAACACCGGGTCGAGGAGCTTGACTCCGTACTCTGGGGGCTGCGGACCACACCCAATCGTACGACCGGATACACACCGTTCTTCATGGTGTACGGCGTAGAGGCCGTCTTGCCCTGCGATATTATTCATGACTCACCTCGAGTGGGCATGCAGGAAGAGAGAGAGGCCGAGCTCGATCAGCAAGATGACTTAGATGGCCTGGAGGAGGAGCGTGATGTCGCAAAAGCTCGTTCCGCATTCTACCAACAACAAGCTCGAAGATACCAAAGCAGAGAAGTGCGGGCCAAGACTTAAAATGTAGGTGAAATCGTTCTACGCCTACCAAAGAATAAAAAGGACAAGCTCAAGCCCAAATGGGAGGATCCCTTCATTATAGATGAAGTTCTCACTGGAGGAGCCTATCGCCTTCATAATGCATCAGACAATCGCTTAGAGCCAAACCCATGGAACGCTGCCAGACTCCGAAGATTCTACGCCTAAGTCCAGACACATTGTTCGTTACCTTTTATTCTCTCTTTTCTCTTTCTTATTTTCGTTTGTTTTACGATTTCTAGCGTGTGTTCGGGTAAGCCGCACACTTGCGGGGAATACATCTTTAAATGTACACACCCCACTATAACTGGGGGCTTCTTTCAAATAGAAGCTCTTTATTATCTCGAGCATAAAGCTCACCATATATATATGTGTATTTTTTTGCTCATATACATCTTGTCTTTGCCATTATATGCACCTCTATGACTTAAGTTTTTGCCAAGCTGGGTTGCCTGGCTCCTCTGCTTATGCTCTACGTTCCTGCTTGTTCGGCTAGGGCATAAAGGGAGCACATCTGCGATTGTTACAGCTGGGTCATCCGGACATGTACCTCAGACGGGTGAAGCTGAAAGCTAGCATTCTTAAGGGAATAATTGGTCGGCGGGCAAAGACGAATTGCCTTCGTAGCAGTATAAGCTACTAAAAATACAAAGACTCATGTGATTCTTTCGCATCACAGCTTAGTCATGCATAAATGCATGCCGACCCAGGAAGAGGAACCCTTAACAGAACTATTCTCTCTGGAAGATGTTTCTTACGTTAAAAGGTAATATAACATAACTCCCCGAATACAGTTTGTCTGTTCAAGCATTATGACCGGACCGCCTGGTTCCCGAACATACTTGGTGTTTCCCACAGGTATAGTATTGGGAAACACTCCACCCTTAGGTTTCGGAGGCTAAAAGCGGAAGGTCTGCCATGACAATCTTTTACAAATCGGCCGGAGATAAGTTTTGCTGATAAAGTGTATTGTCACATAAAATCACAAACCTACTCTTTATCTATGCCATCTATCAGGCTGTCTAGTTTACGGTCCTGCTGTGAAAATTTGGTGGCTATCTTTACTTGATCATACACCAAGCTAGCCGGAATTTCTTGTCCATCCGGTCCCCGAGGTACAACCCGGGCCATATGATTCGGATCAAGTCCGGTATACCGCATTTTCACCATGGCCCAGGCTTCTCATGCACCCTCTCGACATGCTGATGCCTTCCACAGCTCAAAGCGAAGACGATCTCCTTTGAATAGCTCCGCAAGCTCCCCCCATTAGTCCTGGAGGTGAATCGGATGGCCATAACGCCTTTGCCATACTCCTCATTGCCTTGCGAGCTTGCTCGTGCACCTTGGATAACTCTTGCAGCAAGTCGCCTTGAAATCCAGACACTTCTCCTTTAGGCCACCCATTCAATAAGCCTACAAGAACAATCTCGTAAAAAATTCCGTCAAGGGACCATATGTAAGACAGGTTAAAAGACATACTAAATATGCCACCTTTCAGCTTTCTGTTGTCCTTCAAGGCATCCGACAGTTGGGCTCTTACGTCCTTTAGTTCTTCGGCTTGCTGGATGTTAGTATCCTGTAGTTTGTTTTTCTCATTAATGATCCGTGTCAACACACGTTGACCAGCGGCTTCTTTCCCTTCGGCGTGTTCTTTGGCCGCCTCAGCAGCCTTTAGCCTCTCCTCCCACTGATTTACCGACCCTGCCGCTGTTAAACAATGCATATTTAAAATCATTGTTGCTGCAGCATCATACTTTCCGGCAATGATTGTACTTACCATTTGATGCCTTCTGGGATTTCTTCAATTCTTCCAGTTCGGCGGTGGCAACAGCTAGCTTGGTCGGACATTCTTCCAGCTCCTGAGACAGCATGTTGTTCTTCTCCGTGAGTACCTGGTTATACAACGATCCTTAACTCAGTTGCGCCAACTGCTTCAAGTCTCGGGGGCTACTGGCACATGATTATTGAATCTACACAAAGCCTTTACCCGCATATCCTTTGAAAGCTGGTGTATAGCTCCGGCAAGTCCATCCCGAGCAGCCCGGATATATGCATCCGCAGAGCTGAGGGCGTTGAACGCCTCTTCGGTAAAACTTGGATCGCGCATGGCCTCTTTCCGCCGCTGATGGACCATCGCGCTCTCCACTTCGGAATTAGTGACGGATACATTATCCGAATCCTTGTGGAGATGACAATCCGGCGTGGCGCCCATACCAACCCTAGTCCTTGTGGCAGGGTCCGGGGCCAGATTGGCCGATGCATGGCCGGCGAGACCTCCGGATACAGTCCGGTGTACGCTCTTGTTGAAATATAGCACAGCGGAGCACGTCACAATCCATCCTATTCGCCGAGTGCAGGTTGAAAATTATACCTCTTTGGTGAATAAGGAGGTTCAGTATTATCACCGCCCGCCTTTCTTTTCAAAGACTTGCCCTGCGCGAGCGTCGCCTTCTTGGAGGACCCCTTCGGTACAGTTTGGTGGGACGAGCGCTGCCCCTTCGAAGCACGAGATAGTGTGGTGGGTGAGACGCAATAGGAAAACTCTTGTTGAAGAGATGTCTCCTGGGCACTTATGTGGGAGGAGGGAAGAAGGCCGGGATAATCGGCTGTGATGGCTACTTCCGTACCGTCGTAGCTCGCTTGATAAAAAAAACCTCCTTAAGCTCTATAAATATATCTGGATCCTCTTCAAATCTGGGATCCAGGTCTCAAATATGGTCCTCCGGCTGCGGAGCGGGACTATAGATCTCTGCAACGACCTTTCTCCATTCCTGTTAAAAAATAGTTGGATTAAATTCAACTATGCACAACTCAGGAAGAGGATTGCGTAAGGCTATTGATTGAAAGCTCACCCAGTCAGCAGGGTTGTACATGGAAAGACCTTCTTGACATTTAAGGCGAGTAAAATCTTCTTTCTCCCCTTTATAAAGATCAGCCAACATGGCAGCCAAGGAGGCAAAGTTGTCCGGACCCTTGCGCCCGCAGCGTGATGCGTCGTCTTCCCCGTTGTAATGCCACATGGGGAGTCCTCTCAATTGGAGTGGCTGAACGCCTCGCGTTATTGAAATCGCCATTACCTCAATTATAGATAGTCCGGAGTGGGCGAGTATTTTAATCTTGCTCATTAACTTCTTAATCTCCGCACTGTCTTCCTCCTCAAGGCTTCGGGGACGCCAGCTGGTGCGCTTCTTTAACGGAGCATTGGAAAATTCGGGAAGGCCTCGTCGGATTGGGTCTGGGAGAACAACGTCTTCAATACAAAACCATTCTGAGGGCCACTCTTCGGATGCCTTGTTCGGAGTGCCGGACAGGTATCCTGTCTCGGCTACGCGCCATACTTCGGCGCCACCCACCTCGAATATGGATCCCTTTTGGGAGCGGGGGACGAGGCAGAAAAGTTTCCTCCATAACTCAAAATGGGCCTCGCAGCCTAGGAACAGCTCGCAAAGAGCGACGAAACCCGCGATGTGCAGAATGGAGCCCATCGTGAGATTGTGCAGTTGGAGGCCATAATACTCCAGGAGACCTCGGAGGAAAGGGTGGATTGGAAATCCAACGCCTCTTAACAGGAAGGAAATGAAGCACACTTGCTCCCCTTCAGTAGGATTGGGGAAATTTTCCGCCAGGGCCTCGCCATTGATGGAAGTTAATCCTGCCCGAATGGGGACTAGATCCGCGGGAGGGAGATATCCCTGCGTCTAAAGCTTGGTCAGCTGGGCCTGGGATACCGAGCAGCTCTCCCAATCGCCTTTTTAAGGGTCGTGGGGGCGTGAGGAAGAACTAGGAGCGGCAGCCATGTTTGCACGGTTTCCTATGGCAAGCTCTAAGGATTTTCGCCTGGTGTGGAATGGCATCTGAGATCCAATCTCCTTAAATAGACGCCTTCCCTTCAAAGTCAGTGTGTTATCTGTGAAAACACTTGGACCCTTCGTATTCGTCTAACACGTGGAAGCCAAGGCGGCGGTGGCGCAGAAGCCGAAGGGTATGATATTTAATATAAAGCCGAAGCTGTCCGAAGTACCCTGGAGGGCCCACCTTACAAAGCCGAAGATATAAAGACGGATACTGCATCGTCGTTGAAAAACTGAATACAGTTCTTTTGTTCAATTGCTTTGGAGTATTCGGAGGAGGAACCCGCCTTGCAATGCCGAAGACCATCTGCGCGCCGGACACGTCGTCATTGAAGCCAGGTTCGGGGGCTACTGAGGGAGTCCTGGATTAGGGGGTCCCTGGGCATCCGGGCTATGTGACATAGGCCAGACTAATGGGTCGTGAAGATACGAGATTGGAGGCCTTTCCCCGTGTCTGGATGTGACTCTCCTTTGCGTGGATGGAAAGCCTGGCATTCGGGTATGAAGCTTCCTTTCTCTGTAAACCGACTCTGTACAACCCTAGCCCCCTCCGATGCCTATATAAACCGGAGGGTTTAGTCCGTAGAGGCGATCACAATCATACAGGTTAGACATCTAGGGTTTAGCCATTACGATCTTGAGGTAGATCAAATCTTGTAACCCCTATACTCATCAAAGTCAATCAAGCAGGAAGTAGAGTATTACCTCCATTAAGAGGGCCCGGACCTGGGTAAACATCGTGTCCCCCGCCTCCTATTACCTTTGATCCTCAGACGCACAGTTCGGGACCCCCTACCCAAGATCGGCCGGTTTTGACACCGACAATGGGCGCCAAATCACCTTCTCCCGAGCCGCGAAACCTCAGCCCCTCCTCCATGGTGCCCCCACCGCACCAAATTCACAGCCACCCTCCTCCCTAATGCCAGAGACGCTCTCCATCTGCCATCATGCACTGGGTCGTGTGCCTCTTACTCCATGATGCCGGAGCTGCCTCGACGACAGCCGCGTGAAACGTACCGGAGCCGATTCACCCCCCCTAGTTATTCACGGCACCGGAGCGGCTCCAACTTCGGATCCGTCCAGAGCCCCGGCGCTGCTTCCCCGTAGCTGTCGACCGTCGCGACATCTCTGCTTCCCTGCCGCTGGTAGCCACCGCAACCGCACCGGCCACACCGACTCGGCAGCTGGAGCTGCCTACTTCACCGGGCCGCCAGATAGGTCGCACCCTCATCTCAAATCACTTTATTTAGGCATCAGTTGTCTGAATTTTTATTCCGGGCCAATCGATTCCCAATGGGAAGCAACACCCCTCAAGGCGGCGGAGCTCCTAGGCTGCCGATTGGCTGGTGTCTAACGTAAGGGTGCGGGGTGCAAGTTCGCCGCGAAGCGGCGCTTAGATGGCTATCTTAGAGTTGCGTGGGTTGAAGGTACTGCCGCCGCCGGATCTGGATGACGGCGAGTCTTTGTGGATTGGTCGAGGGCGGCGCAACCACGGCAGTGCGGTGGAGCGGGGAGCGGGGTTTTGGTCGGAGCTCTCGCGGCCACGGACGGCGGAGGCAGGCTGCTCTGCCGGTGGTCGCTGGCTCTTCAGTGAAGATTCCGAACAGTGTCAGACGGGAGGCACAAGACGACCATCAAGCCATCCGGCGTAGATCGGACAGTACCAAAATAAAATAAAATCGTGTGACCCCAATTTAGCCTTCAGTCAACAGACGTGTGACCACTCTTGTACCTTGTTGTTGATCTCTTAGGGTAATTCTTCAGATAAGAGAGATGTGTCGTTCTTAACATTATGCGTTTTCTGCATCTCCAGCCACACCGTCTTCTGACTCACCACAGCTACTGCAACAAGGGAAGCATACACCAGAAGGGAGCTATAGTCCCCACTCAACAGTTCCCTGCATCGAATGCGCGTGCCCGACATGGACAGCCACAACAACTGCAGGGCCATCGACAAGTCAGCACATGATGCTCACTCCTATGGATGGCAGCCAGATAGGTTGTACCCTCATCTTACTTGTGTGCAACATTTATGGCTTTGTTATTCATCTAAGCATGGAAAATAGATTATCACATTTCACTGTATATTCATGCTGATCTCTTACGGGTCTTGTTCAGGAGTTAACGCTATTCCATAGTTCAGCTAAGAGACTTGTTCTTTAGGTAACGTTGTTCCATAGTTATCATCCATCAGCCAATGCTATCCCACAGGCCGGTGATTATAGTATTATACCACTTCTAGTATTACCTATGTTGTTCTTTAATACTTTTGTGTGCCATCTAGTTAATCTCGAGTACAAACGATACATATTCTATAGCTTTCATCTGTGTTCTCCCTTTAGTTTTGGAGACCTGTTGCTGCTAGTTAACCCCAGTCGTACTATTTATGTCGTCTCCTACAGGCACTCATGACATAAATCTAACTACTAGTTGTCTTCCATGCATGTCAGATATAATTGCACACACTAATTTATCCACAAGAACCTCACGGAGCAATGTAACGGCCAACAAACTTGACGTCAATGATACCCAATATGATGGAACATGTAAAGGCAGTTCTTCACAAGACTTGCAGAAAGATGATGAATCCTATTCACCCCACAAGATCCTTGCTCTAACTTGGCCCGTGATATGGGTACAACATGCATATAATGTCCTGGAGTGCATCTACTCTGTTGCAATGCCTTGTGCTTAGCCTGCTGATCATGCATGTAAATATGGCATGCCTTCCTGTTTTTCAGTACCTATTCCATTCATGATAACATGTTTTCAAATTCAGGTACTGTCATTCAACTCTATCGCAATGCCATCTGCTTAGTTTGGACATCATGCTTCTAAATATCTTATGCATTGTTATTCATCAATATGTACTTGATCTGTCTACCATACCATGTTCTTTTTTTACATTGAAGTGTTGTTCTAGTGGTCTGTTGCAATCCATCTTAGTTTCCCAATCATACACGCATATGTTGCCTTAGTGTTTTTCTGTATGTATTCCGCTAGCATACAGTTTTATATTCAAGTAGTGTTTTTTTACACTGTTGTCCTGTCATATCCCTAGCTCTTACATCATACTCCCTCCGTCCGGATTACATGTTGCAGAAATGGATAAAAATGGATGTATCTAGAACTGAAATACGCTAGACCCATCCATTTATTTCCGGATGGAGGGAATACATGTCAATATGTCATGCCTTTCTATTCTTCAGTACCTATTCCATCTCTGCTGCGGCATGTTTTATAATTGAAGCACCATTCTTCTATATAAGGCATGCAAGTGGAAGGCGGCTATGTTAGAACCTGAAGGGCTACAAACCAGGTCTTTTCAAAAGATCCAAATGCCAGGAGATAGTAAACCAACTCTAGTTTTCATAGATACTGCTCCAGCACAGAGAAACCCAACTCCCACTGATAATAAGCAGATTCTAGTGGCCAAAGAACTAGTCCGCTCGAGTCGAGCAAAAATATGTCAACTCCATTCTAAGAAGCGTTTGCGTATCCTCGCATCACGAAATTTTATAGCATTCTGATCATATTTTCTACATGTTTCTTACCCATCTCTCTCTTAGAAAATAAGGTTAAACGATAGAAGACTTCCTCCATTGGGATCGTATTTGAGGAAAGTATCTTGCGGGAATTCTCTGTGCTCCAATGCTGATGTAAGTACCTGTTGTATATCACTATATTTTTACATCATCATATATTTTGTTAATCAGCGTGAATCCAACCTTTATCTGATCTAAATTTAGTTGTAGCAAAATGTTAAAGGAGACAATGTTGGTTTTTGTAAGGAAAACTGCCTGGTAGTTTTGCATACTGAGCTGCATGAGTTTACTATCTCATATCATGCACATTACTGAATTGTGGTGCTGCTCTGGTTGCCCATTCATTTATTGTGCCAATGTTGCTTTCGTATTACCTTACCTGACTGATGATAGTTGTGCATATTGTGTTAATTTGGTGTAGGCTGGTGTGGTCTGGTTGCCCAAACGTTCGTTGTGTCAATGTTGCTTTCCTATTATCTGACCTGGCCAATGATAGCAATGCTAGTGTGTTAATTTGGTGCAGGCTACTGAAGATAAGAAGAAAAACTCTGAAAATAGCAAGGCAACCCCAAAGTTTCTTTCCAATAAATCTAGGCCAGGTAATATGGCAATAACTCTTGATTAATCTGTTCGGTTCCCCTCCTAATTTATGTTATGATGTAGTGGTCGAGACACTCTCCTCTATCAATAATACAAGCCTGCCAAAATCGCCATCTGAATCTGTTTAGTTTCCTTTGTCTCGAATGCAACGGAAAAAATGTATGTTTGTGAACCAATTAATGGCTGAAGCAATGATGAAAATGGTGGAGGAATCAGAGGTGCACATTCATGCGCAACAACAACTGATCAATGTTTTCAAAGACAGTGTAGCAAAGCAGCAAGAACTTTCCCACATGCTTATGGGCATCATCCGCGCTGAGGTTGCAGATTGTGACATTGTAGATCGTTAGGTTCTGTTCATTTATTTGCATTGGCATCAATCTTTGATTGCCCAGTGGATGTAATTTCCTGTAATATATGCTGGATGTGCAACGTTTTCCCCTGTATAGCGTACCTTTGCTTGATCGGTTTTGGTCCTGTGCATAATTGCTCGTCGTAATGGGCTCAAATTATCTAATTGGGCCTAAAGACATGTACGAACTTTAGTGGGCCCATTAAGTTAATGGGCCGTTACTAGGCCGAAAGTTAATGGTCGGCCCTGTTACCTCCCGGGTCATAACAGGCCGACATCGAAGCGGGCAACAGGTGGGCCCATTTGATTTTACGGGCCGTTAACAGGCCGATACTAAGGTCGGGCTACATATGGCCCAACTATACTATGGGCCTTTAGCAGGCCCAAAGAGACAGCGGACTCGTACTGGACCATGAAGAGCATGGGTCGCTAAGAGGCCGAAAGTCAGGTCGTATTGTATATCGCCCAGCTGTGTTGTGGGCCTTTAGCAGGCCGAAAGAGAATTCGGGCTGGTACTAGACCATGAAGAGCATGGGCCGTTAAAAGGCCAAAACTCAGGTCCGACTACAAATGGCCCAACTCATTTATGGGCCGTTAAAAGGCCAAAACTCAGGTCCGACTACAAATGGCCCAACTCATTTATGGGCCGTTAACAGGTTGAAATACACACCGGGCCGAAAATTGGCCCAACACTTAAATGGGTTGCTAAAAGGCTGAAAGATGTACATCCTGAAAATTGGCCCATCCCTTGAATGGGCCGTTAACAGGCCGAAACCACATCAGGCCGATATTGAGCCCAAATATATAGCGGGCTCTTAACAGGCTCGAACTGACGATGGGCTGCAATGGTGTCAAATCGTTAACGGGCCGTTGACGGGCCAAATTGGCACATCTCGTATGGGCCGTGGGCTTAAATGGACCTGACACAAGTAGGCCTTATATGGGCCGGCCTGCTAATTTTTATTGGGCCGGCCTTTTTCATCGGAATGGGCCGTGCCACGTGTCGACCTATCATAGGCGCCTCTAGTCCAATGAGTGGATGACATCTGTCCCAACGGTGAGCCGACACGTGGTTCGTCGGCGAATGAAAATTTTACACGTGGAAAATCCCCATTGGTCCAGGCTGTTAATGGGTTATCGGATCCAAACCGGAACCCGATAGCTTAACGGCGACCCGTTACGGTGGACGCCACGTGTCGGTCACCCTTGACGAAAGCACTTCTGTGACGCGCGATTTATCATCATGGAAGTGGACACTTCCATGATGATAATTTTGATAATGTCATGGAACACTTCTAAGATAGCACAGGTGTCAGTGTCAAAACCGGCTGATCTCGGGTAGGGGGTCCCGAACTGTGCGTCTGAGGATCGAGGGTAACAGGAGACGGGGAACACGATGTTTACCCAGGTTCGGGCCCTCTTAATGGAGGTAAAACCCTACTTCCTGCTTGATTGACTTTGATGAGTATAGGGGTTACAAGAGTTGATCTACCTCGAGATCGTAATGGCTAAACCCTAGATGTCTAGCCTATATGAATTCTGATAGCCTCTACGGACTAAACCCTCCAGTTTATATAGACACCGGAGGGGGCTAGGGTTGTACAGAGTCGGTTTATAGAGGAGGGAAACTACACATCCGTACGCCAATCTTGCCATCCACATAAAGGAGAGTCCCATCCGGAAACGGGGAAAGATCTTCTACCTTGTATCTTCACGGCCCATCAGTCCAGCCCATGTCACATAGCCCGGACGCCCGAGGACCCCTTAATCCAGGACTCCCTCAATAACCCCCGAACTTGCCTTCAATGATGACGTAGTATCCGGCTTATGTCTTCGGCTTTGCAAGGCGGGTTCTTCATTCACACTTTGGATTGACGACAGTCTGGCTCTGACCTCGATGCGCCGCCTTTATGATTCCTTCTTGTGGTCACTTTGATTTCCGCGCACTGAATGAATACAAACGGTCCATGATTTTTTACAAATAAGCCCCTCACCAGGCTCGGACGGCATCTATATAAGGAGACTTAGATCCCCAAATGCCATCTCACATCGCATAGAGAAAAAAAACCTGCCAAGGTTAGCTAGGAACAAAAATCTTCCAACATGGCCAGCGCTCCAGGCTCCTCTTTGCGCCCCCATGGCCCTCAGGAGGGTGATTGGCAGAGTTGCTCCGTCCCTCATCTTCAGCTGAGTCGACTGCAGACACAGGGCTATCTACCCCTCGCAGGTCTAGTCTCCGTTCGAGCGGGTTTGGCCTCAATCGGCAACGATGCGATGGCTGAGAATTTCCCCAACCCCAACAAGGAGGAGAGGGTGTGCTTCGTCTCATTCTTATTGTGGGGCCTAGGATTTCCTATCCATCCCTTCCTCAAGGGCTTATTGGAATTTACGGCATCCAACTGCACAACCTTACCCCAGGTTCGATTCTGCACATCTCAGGCTTCGTTGCCCTCTGCGAACTGTTCTTAGGCATTGAGGCCCATTTTGAACTATGGAGGAAGTTCTTTTGCCTCGTCCCCCGCCATCGAGGAGGTTCCATATTTGAAGTAGGTGGCGCCGAAGTATGGCGCATAGCCGGATCCGGATACCTCATCGAAACTCCCAAGGAGGACCTCATCGGAACTCCCAAGGAGGTATATGCACAGTGCTCTTCGGAATGGTTCTACATGGACGACGTCCCTCTGCCGGACCCAGTTCGGCGTGGCCTTCCTGAATTTTCCAGTGCCCCTTTAAAGAAGCTCCTCAACTGGCGTCCCCGAAGTCCCAAGGAAGAAGACAGTGCGGAGATAAAGAGGTTGGTCAGCAAGGTCAGGTTGCTGTCCCACACCGAGCTCTCTATAGTCGAGGTCATGGCCATTGCAATAAAGAGGTGTGTTCATCCTCTTCAATCCAGAGTAACCCCGTTATGGTGTTACAACGGAGAAGATGACGCGTCCCTTTACGGACGAAAAGGTCCGGATACCCCAGCCAAACTGGCCACAATCTTGGCCGATCTGTATAAGGGTGATAAAGAAGATTTCCTCCGCTTGAACTGTCGTGAAGGCTACTCCATGTACAACCCCATTGAATGGGTAAGATTTTGATCGTCTGTGTTATTTTATTGCTATTACAGATACTAATCAAACTTGCCTTTTGTTGCCATAAATAGTCATGGAGGAAGATGATCGAGGACGTCCACTGTCCCGCTCCACAGCTAGAGGATCATAATCGTGATGGAGACCCTGGCTTTTGCGAGGATCGAACATATACATAGAGTTTGATGATGGAGTATTTTATCAAGCGAGCCTTGACGGCTTAGAAGTGGCTATCACCGCCGACTACCCCCGCCTCTATCCCTTCTGCATCGTGAGTATTCGGAGGGCTCTTGAAAGGAAATCCCTATTTGTACTTTTGCCCATTATACTGATCCGAATTTTAATAGGATCGGCACTCGGCGGCCCGTACCTCCACCAGGGCAACCCCTAAACAGGATAATTGTTTGAAACTAAAAGGGACTGGGAGTGCTGCAGAAACTTCACAGCCATCCAAGAGGTATGTCCACTTTAATACATGCCCAGGTACGAGTCTGGATTGTTCAAAGGCTCCTTTTCTTCTTGATGTCAGGAGAAACACGCGGCAAATGGTGGGAAAGCGCCCTGCTAGCCGAATGTCAGCCAATTCGGTGTCGAACTCATCAACTGGGACGGGAGCCAATGCAATGCCAGTTCCGCCGCCTCATGAGGATTCGGACGACGTATCTGTCACGAACTCTGAAGTAGAGAGCATGATGAATCATCTCGATTGAAAGAGGGCATGCGCGCTCCGGCCTTTTCTGAGCAAGAATTTACCGCACTCAGTTTGGTGGATGCATACCTCCGAGCGGCTCGAGACGGACTTGCCGAAGTCACTTAGTTGTTCTCAAAGGACATACAGGTAAAAGTTTATACAATTTGTATGATCAATGTCAGTAGCCCCCGAGACTTGAAGCAGTGAAGCGAAGATAATATTTGCAGGTTTTGAAAGAAAAGAACACTGCGCTAGCCCAGGAGCTGAAAACAAACCAGACGCAACTGAATGCAGTCACCGCCGAACTGGCGGAAATGAAAAAGAACGCAACAGGCGCGTCCAGGGAGAAAAATCTCGAGGAGGAAAAGGACAAACAATCCGAAGAGATAGCGAGCTTGAGGGCTCAGTGATTGGCCGCTCAGAAAGAGAATAAAAAACTGAAGGGCGGCATGTTCGGTATGTCTACCTCTCTTATTCAGAACCACCCTAGGTGCTCATGTTTTAGTCCATAATTCGGAATATCATGACTCTATTGCTGCAGGCCTGTTAACTGGTCGGCCGGAAGAGGAAGTATCCATATTTCAAGGCGATGTGCTAAAGGTGTTGTCCACGGTACATGCTCGGGCCCAGAAAGCCATGAAGAGTATGGTGAAGGCTTTATGGCCATCTGATACCCCTCCAGAAAGTATGGAGGGCCTGGCAAACCTGTTCAAAGGTGCCCCGTGCCAGTTCGAGCTATGGAAGACATCCGCCTGCCGTGAAGGCGCACGAGAAGCCTGGGCCATGGTGAAGACACGCTTCACTAAACTGGACCCAAATCATATGGCCCGAGTGGGACCACAGGGACTAGATGGGAAAGAAATTCCATTGAATTTGGTGTATGACCAAGTAATGATAGCTGCGAAATATTCGCAGGAAGACTGTAGGTTAGACAGTCTTATAGATGGAATAGATAAGGAATAGGTTTAATGTATTAATGTACATTTATGATCAACCTGTGTCTTTATCCGAACATGTGAAAAGATTTGTCATCGCAGGCTTTCGGCTTTAACCTCCAAACCAAAATGGTGGAGTGTTTTCGGATACTTATTCGAAATGAAAAGTAAGTATTTACTATGTCCGGAAACCATGCAACCCAGTCATTGTGCTCGAACAGACAAAAAATTGAGTTCAGGATGTATGTTATATTACCTATGTAAGAAACATCTTCCAAGGAAAATAGTTCCGTTAAGGGTTCCTTTCCTTGGGTCGGCATACTGTAATTATGCGTGTCGGGGTGTGTGATCCGTAATACGAAAAAACTGTCTCGCAGTCTTTAAAGTGGTTGCAATAATGCAACAATCTGTCATTTGATTGCCGACCAATTATTCCCTTAAGAACGCTAGCTTTCGGCTTCACCCGTTTGAGGTACATGTCCGGATAACCCGGTTGTAACAATCGCAGATGTGCTCCCTTTACGCCCTAGCCGAACAATTGGGAACGTAGGGCATAAACACAGGAGCAAGGCAACCCAGCTTGGCAAAAACTTAAGTCATAGAGGTGCATATAATGGCAAAAGGATGTATATCAGCAAACGACACATATATTGCGAGCTCTAGGCTCGGGATAATAATAAGCTTCTTCTTAAAGAAGCCCCCAGTCATGGTGGGGTGTGTACATTTAAGGATGTGTACCCCTCAAGTGTCCGGCTTATCTGAACACATCCTGGAACGCGTATGAAAACGAGAAGAGAAAGAAAAATTGAAAAGGAGAAAAAGGAAAGAAAAAAGAGTATGGTTGGACTTATGTGTAGAATCTTCGGAGCCGAGCGGCATTCCATGGGTTTGAATCTAAGCGATTATCTGATGCATTGCGAAGGAGGTAGGCTCCTCCAGTGAGAACTTCATCTATAATGAAGGGACCTTCCCATTTTGGTTTGAGCTTGTCCTTTTTCTTCTATGGGAGGCGTAAAACGAGCTCACCGACGTTATAAGTCTTTGCCTGCACTTCTCTGCTTTGGTATCTCCGAGCCTGTTGTTGATAGAATGCAGAACGGGCCTTTGCAACATCGCGCTCCTCCTCCAGGCCATCTAGGTCGTCCTACCAATCGAGCTCGGCTTCTCTCTCTTCATACATGCGCACTCGAGGTGAGTCATGAATAATGTCGCAGGGCAAGGCAGCCTCTGTGCCGTACACCATGAAGAAGGGTGTGTATCCAGTCGTGCGATTGGGCGTGGTCCGCAGTCCCCAGAGTACGGAATTGAGTTCCTCGATCCAGTGTTTATCTGACTCCTTTAGGGATCGCACTAGTCTGGGTTTGATGCCGCTCATTATCAGGCCATTAGCCCGTTTGACCTGACCATTTGTTTGAGGGTGATATACGGAGGCGTAATCGAGCTTAATGCCTAGGTTAGCACACCAATTTTTCACCTCATCGGCCGTGAAGTTAGAGCCGTTGTTAGTAATAATGTTGTGCGGGACACCATAACGGTGTACGACACCGGATATAAAGTCGATCACCGGTCCGGCTTCAGCCTTTTTACTGGTTTGGCCTCTATCCACTTGGTGAATTTATCCATCATAACCAGCAAATATTTCTTCTTATGGCTTCCCCTTTAAGGGGTCCGACCATGTCTAGCCCCTGGACCTCGAAAGGCCAAGTAATGGGGATTGTTCTTAGGGCAGTGGGCGGCATATGGCTTTGATTGGCAAAAAGCTGGCATCCGACACAATGCTGTACAAGGGCATGTGCGTCTGCTCGGGCCGTGGGCCAAAAGAAACCTGTACGGAAGGCCTTACTTACGAGGGCCCGAGCTGCGGCGTGATGGCCGCCTAGACCAGCATGTATTTCAGCCAAGAGCTGCCGTCCCTCCTCTTCGGAGATACATCTTTGAAGAACTCGAGTAGTACTTTTCTTGTAGAGTTCTCCTTCATGAACTTTGTAGGCATTCGAGCATCGAATGATGCAATGTGCCTCATTCTGGTCATCAGGGAGCTCCCGCCTATTAAGGTAGGCCAGGAAAGGTTCGGTCCATGGAGCAATTACAACCATGATTTCATGGGCGGAAGGTGTCATTTCAGTGCCCGAGCCCCCGATGATATCAGAATTGTGTTCGGCATCTGGGGGTATGATCGGCTCCGGACTAGTATTGCCGCTCTCGTCCTGCCATACCACGGATGGCTTGAAAAGCCTTTCCACGAAGGTGTTGGGTGGTACGGGGTCGCGTTTAGCGCCCATTCGAGCAAGGATGTCCGCTGCTTGATTACTATCTCGAGCCACGTGATGAAACTCGAGCCCCTCAAACCGAGCTGATATTTTGAGTACGGTGTTGCGGTAGGCCACCATCTTTGGATCTTTTGCATCGAATTCTCCATTTATTTGGGATATTGTGAGGTTTGAATCCCCACGCACCTCGAGGCGTTGTATGCCCATGGAAACAGCCATCCGGAGAACATGCAGTAGTGCCTCATATTTGGCTACGTTGTTGGAGTCTGTATACATGATTTCTAATACATAACGGACTGTGTCCCCTGTAGGGGATGTTAGGATGACACTGGCCCCCAATCCGGCTAACATTTTAGAGCCGTCAAAGTACATCACCCAGTTGGAGTCTATGATGTACTCTTTAGGGAGTTCGGCTTCTATCCATTCGGCGACAAAGTCGGACAACACCTAAGATTTAATAGCTCGGTGGCTTGTATGTTATTTCAAATGGTAAGAGCTCAATATCCCATTTGGCAATGCGGCTGGTGGCATCCCGATTGTTCATGATGTCATTGAGTGGTACTTCGGAAGCCACTGCGATCGAACACTCTTGAAAGTAGTGTCGCAGCTTCCGGGATGCCATAAAGACTGCATACACTATCTTTTGATAGTGTGGGTTTGCGATTTGCATGGTGTAAGGACCGCCGATACATAGTATATTGGTTTTTGGAGTGCGAATTTGTGTCCCTCTTCCTCTCGTTCAACGACGAGCACCGCGCTCACCACCTGGTGAGTTGCAGATATGTAGAGCAACATAGGTTCGCCGACATTTGGTGCGGCAAGGATTGGGTTGCTTGCTAACAAAGTTTTTATTTCTTCCAATCCGGCTGTTGCCGCATCCGTCCACTCAAAGTGGTCGGTGCGTCGGAGCAGGCGATAAAGTGGCAGTGCCTTTCCTCCCAATCTGGAGATAAAGCGGCTCAAAGCCGCCATGCACCCAGCTAGTTTTTGGACCTGCTTTAGGTCTGTTGGTGTTGCTAATTGTGACAGGGCTTGGATTATGGCTGGGTTTGCTTCGATTCCTCTATTGGAGACAATGAACTTGAGCGGTTTTCCGGCTGGAACACCGAAAACGCATTTTTCTGGATTGAGCCGTATGTCATATGTTCGGAGGTTGTCAAATGTGAGGCGTAAGTCGTCCACCAATGATTCGACATGCTTAGTCTTGATGACTACGTCATCTACGTATGCCTCCACCGTCTTGCCAATTTGCTTTTCCAGGCATGTTTGAATCATGTGTTGGTAAGTGGCGCCGGCGTTTTTGAGTCCGAAAGGCATAGTGTTGAAGCAGAAAGGCCCATACGGGGTAATGAATGCCGTTGCGTCCTGGTCAGATTCCTTCATCTTACTTTGATGGTATCTGGAGTATGCGTCGAGGAAACACAGTGAATCGTGTCCTGCAGTCGCGTCAATGATTTGGTCAATGCGGGGCAGCGGGAAGGGGTCCTTAGGGAAGGCCTTATTGAGGTCTTTGAAATCAACACAAAGGCGCCAGGATTTATCCTTCTTCGGCACCATTACCAGGTTTGCTAGCCAGTCCGGGTGTTTGATCTCTCTGATGAACCCGACTTCAAGTAGTTTGGCTAGCTCCTCCCCCATAGCTTGTCGTTTGGGTTCGGAAAATCGCCGCAGCGTTTTCTTGACTCATTTGAACCCCTTTATTATGTTGAGGCTATGTTCGGCCAGTCTGCGTGGGATTCCTGGCATGTTCGAAGGATGCCAGGCAAAGATGTCTCAATTCTTGCGCAGGAAAGCACGTAATGCGGTGTTGACCGTCGGATCCAGTTGTGCTCCAATGGAGGCTGTCTTGTTGGGATCCGTTGGGTGAACTTGAAATTTGACTATTTCGTCTGCTGGCTTGAAAGAAGTGGACTTAGGTCTCTTATCGAGGATTACATTGTCTCTGTCCACTGTGGAACGCAGAGTGGTTAGTTCCTCGGCCGCGAGGGCCTCGGATAGTGCCTCGAGGGCCGAGGATGTGGTTTTGTTTTCGGCGCGGAGTGTTATATCCGGATCACTAGTGATAGTGATAACTCTGTTGGAGTAAATAGCATAAAACTACTACTTTACAGGTTAGGGTTCCAAAAAACTACCGGTTTTTAATTTTTCTCAAATAACTACCAAATGGGTGGTCGGCTGTTTCAAAAAACCCAAATCGTCAAGTGCTTTACGATTAATCATGATTATGACAGGTCGGACCCCCATGTAAGAGCTCTGATTGTTGACCGTTTGTTTGACCATTAGGAGTGGGCCTGCGCACAAATTTAAAAAAGCAATCAGGTCCCTACAAGTTTGTAAAAAAGCAATCGGGTCCTTGCCACATCACGTAGCCATTGGCGCAGGTCTGCCCAGACCTCGCGATGGCGCCTCCTCTGCCCGGTGAGCCGCCCGCCGTCCGCCACCGGTGATCACCGGAGCTCGACCCCGGCCGCTGCTCCGCCTTACCTGCTTCTCTACGCTCGCAGCTGACCCGTGTTGGATGACGCCATCGGGCCAGTGGCCGCCTCTACGCTTGGCGAGGGCGCCAGCTCCCCATGGCAGGCGGCCAGCCCTGGCGGCCCCATGGCGAGCGGCGACCCCCAGGTGGCTCCCCATGGCGGGCGGCGGCGCGGTGACCCCCAGGCGGCTCCCCATGGCGGGCGGCGGCGCGGTGACCCGAGCGAAGCCCCATGGCAGGCAGCGCCCCAGGCGGTTCCCGATGGCACGCGGCGGCGCGGCGACCCGAGTCGGAACCCGACGGCGGTGCGCGCGGCGGCGACCCCTGCCACGGACGAGGTCATTGAGGCCGGTGAGCTCCTTGTCTCCAGGAGCTTCGGCAAGCTCCTACCAACAACAACAACAACAACAGAGGGGGGGAGGGGGCGACATGGCATAGGGCGGCGACCGGACATGGCATGGGACGGCGGTGTGGGCCAGCAGTGTGGCCGGCGGCCATGGCTGTTTTCTGGCGTTCTTCGCGAGCAGGGAGAGTGGAGGAGAAGAAGGGACGCAGAGAGGAAAAGAAGAAGATGGCTAGATGAGAAGAGACACTAACATGTGGGCCTCACATGTCGGTTAACGGTCAAACTAACGCTTCGTTTAGGTGTGGGTCCGGCCTTTCATAATCGCGGTCAATAGATAAGCACTCGACGATTTGAGTTTTTTGAAACAGCCGACCACCCATTTGGTAGTTATCTGAGAAAAATTAAAAACCGGTAGTATTTTGGAACCCTAGCCTGTAAAGTAGTAGTTTTATGCTATTTACTCACTCTGTTGGGCCCAGGCATTTTGAGCTTCATGTACCCGTAATGGGGTATGGCTTGAAAGCGTGTGAATGCGTCTTGCCCCAACAGGGCGTGGTATCCGCTGTTGAAAGGTGCCACGGGGAAGAGCAACTCTTCGGACCTGTAGTTCTCCGGTGTGCCGAATACTACATCAAGTTTAATTTTCCCCGAGCATCGCGCTTCTCGACTGGGGATAATTCCTCGAAAGGTTGTACTACTTTTCTCGATGCGACTCTTGTCCATTTGCATTTTATTGAGCGTGTCTTCGTAGATGGGGTTTAGTCCGCTGCCGCCATCCATGAGCACTTTGGTGAGCTGAAAGCCGTCCACGGTTGGGTTTAAGACCAAAGCGGCTGGTGCTCGGACTGATCGAGCCCTTGGTTCGTCATTGGCGGTAAAAGTTATTGCCGTATCATTCCAAGGATTTATTGCGGCTACTTGGTTGACTTCGGCGAGGTTGTGGAGCGCCCTTTTGCGCCTATTATTTGAATAAAAGGTCTCAAAGACCATAAAGACATTGAGATCGTCATCCTCCGAAGAGTACTTCTCTGAGGTAGTGTTGGTGAGGATGGCCTCGCCGCTCTTAGCCACCTGCCGGAGTACCCAACATGCCCGAAGGCTATGTGTTGGTTCGGTATTCAGCGTCGTGTGTATCTGACAGGGCTTGTCGAGCAGTTCATCCAGGACAGTTCTACGACTGGAGAAGGGCTTTATCTTCATGTCCACAGGATGATGATCGGGTGCTCCGTAAGGGTGCATCCTTTTTGCCTGTCCGGTGGGTGGCTTAAAGGCAGGCAGTTCCCACCGGGTTGTTTGGGCTTTCCAGGCGCTTTCCATTGCGCAATACTTTTGTACTATGTGTGCCAAATCTGCGAAGTGCAGTATGCGGCGGTGGTTGAGGGCATTGAGGATCCCCTCGTCCGTACAGTTGCGGCAAAAAACTGAAACCGCGTCGTTGTTGCAGCAATCTTTGATCTTTTTTTTAACAAGGAGGAACCTAGCCCAGAAGTGATGGACCATTTCCTGAGGTTGCTGCCGCACATAATTAGGTCGCATATGTCTGGAGGACCTGTATTGCTTGGGGAATATTGCTTTTGGTGGGTGGGCGGGCTGAAATCCGAACCCTGACCCACTATTGGATCTGGTGTCCTGGTGACTTTCAGGCTCAACGCCTGATTCTATGTTCGGATGACATGGGGTCTCTTCCCGAAGATGGGTATCCAGCTCGCAGGGCTTAGAAATCCGAACATAGCTTGTTATCAGCTTAGGGGAAGAAGTATTCTCGGCTTGTTCCTCCACAACCGCCACCAGATGGGTGATCGGTGGGGACTTGATTTCCCTCTGACCGGGTTTAAGCCCAATCCGATCATAGTCTGTTGCGACCCCAGGGCGGCAATGCAATCTAGCAGTTCGTTCAAGGACGAGACACCTGTCGGATCCATCTTTTCAGAGTGTTTGAGGCCAATGCGGAGACGATGTTTGGCGATTTGAGGGGCCGCCTTTGGCTTAACGGCCGAGCAGGCACCCATGGTAAAACTGCCAAGCTGGAGGACCTGCCCTGGAGCTAGGGCCCCTCCAGAGGTGATTTTGTCATTGATGACAAGGCGAGCCATCGATCCTTCTGTCGACGACACAAGGGAACTCTCAATGAAAGCACCAATGTCGGTGTCAAAACCAGCTGATCTCGGGTAGGGGGTCCCGAACTATGCGTCTGAGGATCTAGGGTAACAGGAGACGGGGGACACGATGTTTACCCAGGTTCGGGCCCTCTTAATGGAGTTAATACCCTACTTCCTGCTTGATTGACTTTGATGAGTATAGGGGTTACAAGAGTTGATCTACCTCGAGATTGTAATGGCTAAACCCTAGATGTCTAGCCTATATGAATTTTGATAGCCTCTACGGACTAAACCCTCCAGTTTATATAAACACTGGAGGGGGCTAGGGTTGTACAGAGTCGGTTTATAGAGGAGGGAAACTACACATCCGGACGCCAATCTTGCCATCCACATAAAGGAGAGTCCCATTCGGACACGGGGAAAGGTCTTCTACCTTGTATCTTCATGGCCCATCAGTCCGACCCATGTCACATAGCCCGGACGCCCGAGGACCCCTTAATCCAGGACTCCCTCAACAGGTATGACTATCTTGATTTTGTCATAAAATCTTCATGGATGTACATGCATGACAGAAAACGTGACCTACTGTGACAAACACGTATCATCACGGAAGTGTATTTTTTGTAGTGTTATTCCATGAATCAATACTATTTTTAGGCAAAGATGAAAACCAAGTTTTAGCACGATCTCGAAGCGAGAACGGAAATAGCTTCAATTTAACGATATCATTATCCACATCTTTTTTCTTTTGCATATCACACAAATCAAGAAATTATTTAGATGGGATGCGGCATCTTCACTAGGAAGGCCGGAAAATTGATCTTTCATAACAAGATTCTGCAAAGCGGCATTAATTTCACAAGATTCCGCATTAGTAGTAGGAGCAATCGGAGTACTAATAAAATCATTATTATTCGTGTTGGAAAAGTCACACAATTTGGTATTCTCTTGAGCCATCGTGACAAAGCAAGCAATCCAACACACGAGCACACAAAACGTAAGCAAAGAAGACGAACGAAAGAGGGGCGAAGAAAAGGCAAATCTTTTCGAAAATCATTTAGAAGTGGGGGAGTGGAAAACGAGAGGCGAATGGCGAATAATGTAATGCAAGAGATGAGAGTTTATGATGGATACTTGGTATGTCTTGCCTTGTCATAGATCTCCCCGGCAACGGCGCCAAAAATTCTTCATGCTACTTCTTGAGCTTGTGTTGGTTTTTCCCTTGAAGAGGAAAGGGTGGTGCAGCAAAGTAGAGTAAGTATTTCCCTCAGTTTTGAGAACCAAGGTATCAATCCAGTAGGAAACAACGAACAAGTGACCGAATACCTTCACAAACAATCAAACAACTTGCACCCAATGCGATAAAGGGGTTGTCAATAACTTCACGGTTACTTGCAAAAGTGAGATCTGATAGAGATAGATAAATGGTAAAGTAAATATTTTGGTATTTTTGGTTTATAGATCTGAAAGTAAAAGATTGCAAAGGAAGTAAATCGGAAACTAAAATTGTAGATCGAAAACTTTTACGATGGAAAATAGACCCGGGGCCATAGGTTTCACCAGAGGCTTCTCTCAAGATAGAAAATATTACAGTGGGTGAACAAATTACTGCCGGTCAATTGATAGAAAAGTGCAAAGTTATGACGATATCTAAGGCAATGATCATGAATATAGGCATCAAGTCTATGTCAAGTAGACCGAAACGATTCTGCATCTACTACTATTACTCCACACATCGCCCGCTATCCAGCATGCATCTAGAGTATTAAGTTCATAAAGAACGGAGTAACGCATTAAGCAAGATGACATGATGTAGAGGAATTAATTCAAGCAATATGGTGAAAACCCATCTTTTTATCCTCGATGGTAACAATACAATACGTGCCTTGCTGCCCCTACTGTCACTGGGAAAGGACACTGCAAGATTGAACCCAAAGCTAAGCACTTCTCCCATTGCAAGAAAAACCAATCTAGTTGGCCAAACTAAATTGATAGTTCGAAGAGACTTGTAAAGATATCAAATCATGCATATAAGAATTCAGAGAAGATTCAAATAATATTCATGGATAAGTTGATCATAAGTCCACAACTCGGCAAACACATCGCAAAAAAAAAGTATTAGATCGAATAGATCTCCAAGAACATCAAGGAGAACATGGTATTGAGAATCAAAGAGAGAGAAGAAGCCATCTAGCTACTAGCTATGGACCTGTAGGTCTGTGGTAAACTACTCATGCTTCATCGAAAGGGCAATGGTGTTGATGTAGAAGCCCTCCATGATCGAATCCCATCCGGCAGGACGCCAGAAAAGGCCCCTAGATAGGATCTGACGGGTACAGAAGGTTGCGGTGGTGGAACAGTGTTTTCGTGGCTCCCGTGGTTGGTTTTGGGATATATGGTTATATATAGGTGGAAGAAATAGGTCGGTGGAGTCACGAGGGGCTCACAAGGGTGGGGGCGCGCCCTCCATCCTTGTGGCCGCCTTGTGGCTTGTCTGAATTGCACTCTAAGTCCTCTGGATGTCTTCTGGTCCAAGAAAAAGCATCGCGAAAGTTTTATTCCGTTTGGTATTCCTTTTCTGCAAAACTCTAAAACAAGGAAAAAAACAGGAACTAGCATTGGGCTCTAGGTTAATAGGTTAGTCCCAAAAATAATATAAAATAGCATATTAATGCATATAAAACATCCAAAACAGATAATATAATAGCATGGAACAATCAAAAATTATAGATACGTTGGAGATGTATCAGGGCCTTGTTCTTTGCCCTGGCCATTTTTGGTCGGTTTATCCTAAAGTTTCTTGTTCTAGAAAGGATCATCGGCCTGAGGAAAGCAAGTAATAGTAAGAAGAAGGCAATGTATGAGAAGGAAGAATAAGATAACAATAAGCTTGAAATACTTACAGCCAGAGTCGGATTAAGGGTGCAGAAGGGGTTCAGCCCCGTCTTGCTACAATCTCTAAGCTTTCCCTGAGCAGCATTTTAGTCATTTTGTTGATCTCTTTATCATTCAGACGTACTTGGCAGTGACGTTGTGGATCTTTGGTGTCGCCAGTATACACATTAAGCCAGGGCGGCGGCTCAAAGGCATGATCCTCCAGGCAACCCAGGATTGGACTAAATCAATGCCAATTAAGTCGTTGGCCATTAAGGCTCTTATCTTGCTAGAAGTGGATGTATATTTGGCCCATTCAGCGGCACTGGTCCAGTCCAGAAGTGGATGTCTTGGGGTAAGCTGGCGGTCGCGGAAACCCGGCAGAGGGTTCTCACCCGCCGGAGAGGTGTCTTGGCAGTAGAACCAAGTCTGATTCCAGTCTTTGTGGTGACTGGGAAGCGTGGCCGCGGGAAAGCCAGCATCTTTTCGTCTTTGGATAGAAATCCCGCGAAGTTCAAGACTGGGTCCGTCGGTCATTTCTGTTTGGCGGTTCAAATAGTAAAATTCTCTGAAAAGGTCAACAGTGGGCTCTTCCTGAAGGTGCACTTCACAAAAGACTTGGAAATTGCAGATGTTGGAGAATGAATTGGGACCGATATCTTGCGTGTGAAGTTGATAAAAATTCAGAACATCGCGGAAGAACTTTGCTCCGGGTGGAGAAAAACCCCGGCTCATATGATCAGCAAAAACTATGACTTCACCTTCCTTTGGGTCAGGTATGATTTCTGTCCCTGGAGCCCGCCAGTGGATAAATTCTTTGGCTGATAAGATTCCCACTTGAACATATTCGTTCAGAGCTTGTTTCGTAACAGTGGAAGTGACCCAATCACATGAGGTGACTGTCTTAGTCATTTTTATCTCAAAAGGCCTAAAAGGGGGAGTACTGGCGGGTCAAATTTGTGATAATAAGCAGTCCGATGGTTACAAGAAGGCAAATGTACTATGCAAATTTGGTTAATGTGCGGACAAGTTATTATGAGAAAAGAAAAGAAATAGCATGGACAAATCAAAAAAGCACAGTTGGGTGATATTAACATCAGATAGATGCGGCTGATTTGAATATTTCATGAATAAGCCGGCTGGTGTTTGGTGGGTCATAAAGTAATGTTTGAGCCACCCACACAGTGGTGATTATGCAGGAATTTACGGATCTAAGTTTGAGGGAAATTTCACTAAGTGTTACACAAACAGGTTCCATGGATCAGTTCTATATATTGGATCTACAACAGGTTCGGAAAAGGGAAATAATTGCTAAACCTAAAGTATGAAGGCAGAAGAACATGCGAGTTGGGTTTGAATCTGAGGTAGAAGGGGTGCGTCTATGATTGGAAACACATGCTAAAAACAGCTACCGTGCGACTTCCATACTGGTTTTTGGATTGAAGTAAGCATTGGCGAAGAAAACTATGATGAACGCTGATGAACACCGACGAATAGAGGAAACCCTAATGCAGATCGAAAGGAGGGAAAGGGAGTACCTGGCGGTGCTGATGGACAGCAGGAAGGCGCCGCGTTTTTTCTGGTCCGTTCAGGTTGATGCAGCGGCCGAGTTGATGCAGACGACGGGGGCGGTGGAGCTTCGGTGGCGTCAGCCATCGCGAGGAGGAAGAAGAGGTAGGGGCGGGGGTAAAAGTGAGAAAGAAGGCCCTGTCCCTATTTATAAGGAGGTGATACGATGGCATGCACGGGGATCGAGGAGGTAAAATGATTATGCTAAGCAATGCAAGCGCCTCAATTTTCGAGAAGCCTATTAAAGATAAGGATCCGTTGAAGATATTCTGGGTCTTGTGCAGAATTAATGCACATGACGTCATGGCAGGTTATGATGTTTATGTTTACATGATGTCGTGGCGGGTTATGGTGATCTGCATATGATATTAGCACTAGTGTGGTCTGTTAAGTGAAAGAGTGAAGATTGATATGAACAAAATCAAATCAACCTGGGGCCTAATGTTGGGGATATAACTCCGAGGTGTGACCTGCCCAGGAGGGGCTGGGTTACACCGTTGGCGACTTATTGTGAAGAAGGCCCAAGAGGTCCAAGAAGACCTAGGGATGGCGGTTCATAAAGCAAGCTTACTGGAGGCCCAAGACACGGAGGTGATTCAAGACCCGGTGTGAGCCGTCAAGGCTAACTTGCTCTCTAAGGCGGGTTTAGTTAGAAACCGAGCCGGTCATGTTGTGTGACCGGTCGGGACTCTGTAAGCCGTCGGGCATCAACCTATATATTGCTACTTCTTGAGCTTGTGTTGGTTTTTCCCTTGAAGAGGAATGGGTGATGCAGCAAATTAAGTAGAGATAAGTATTTCCCTCAGTTTGAGAACCAAGGTATCAATCCAGTAGGAGACAACACACAAGTGACCGAATACCTTCACAAACAATCAAACAACTTGCACCCAACGCGATAAAGGGGTTATCAATCCCTTCACGGTTACTTGCAAAAGTGAGATCTGATAGAGATAGATAGACGGTAAAGCAAATATTTTTGGTATTTTTGGTTTATAAATCGGAAAGTAAATGATTGCAAAATAGTAGATCGGAAACTTATATGATGGAAAATAGACCCGGGGCCATAGGTTTCACTAGAGGCTTCTCTCAAGATAGTAAATAATACGGTGGGTGAACAAATTACTGCCGAGCAGTTGATAGAAAAGCGCAAAGTTATGGCGATATCTAAGGCAATGATCATGAATATAGGCATCACGTCCGTGTCAAGTAAACCGAAACAATTCTGCATCTACTACTATTACTCCACACATCGACCGTTATCCAGCGTGCATCTAGAGTATTAAGTTCATAAACAACGGAGTAACGCATTAAGCAAGATGACATGATGTAGAGGAATTAACTCAAGCAATATGGTGAAAACCCCATCTTTTTATCCTCGATGGCAACAATACAATACGTGCCTTGTTGCCCCTATTGTCACTGGGATAGGACACCGCAAGATTGAACCCAAAGCTAAGGACTTCTCCCATTGCAAGAAAAACCAATCTAGTTGGCCAAACCAAACCAATAGTTCAAACAGAATTACAAAGATATCAAATCATGCATATAAGAATTCAGAGAAGATTCAAATAATATTCATAGATAAGCTGATCATAAATCCACAATTCATCGGATCTCGGCAAACACACCGCAAAAAAATATTACATCGAATAGATCTCCAAGAACATCGAGGAGAACATGGTATTGAGAATCAAAGAGAGAGAATAAGCCATCTAGATACTCGCTATGGACCCGTAGGTCTGTGGCAAACTACTCATGCTTCATTGGAAGGGCAATAGAGTTGATGTAGAAGCCCTCCGCGATCGAATCCCCCTCCGGCAGGGTGCCAGAAAAGGTCCCTATATGGGATATCACGGGTACAGAAGGTTGCGGTGGTGGAAAAGTGTTTTCGTGGATGCCTCTGTTGGTTTGGGGATATATGGGAATATATAGGCGCAAGAATTAGGTCAGGAGGTGCACGAGGGGCCCACAAGGGTGGGGGCGCGCCCTGCCGCCCTGGGCGCCCCCTCCGTCCTTGTGGCCGCCTCGTGGCTCCTCCGACTTCATCTCCAAGTCTCTTGGTTGTCTTCTGGTCCAAGAAAAATCATCGCGAAGGTTTTATTCCGTTTGGTATTCCTTTTCTGCGAAACTCAAAAACAGGGAAAACGGGAACTGGCACTGGCCTCTAGGTTAATAGGTTAGTCCAAACAATAATATAAAATAGCATTTAATGCATATAGTACATCCAAAACAGATAATATAATAGCATGGAACAATAAAAAATTATAGATACGTTGGAGACATATCTATATGTCAAAAATTTACCTCCTATTGAAGAAATACATGGACTTGACACACCACCACCAAAGGTGGTAGAGGTAAATTCTTTAATGAAATTTTATGAAAGTGACATCCCTTACAATAAACATCCTAGTCAATGCCTTTATGAGTTTGATAACTACATTAGAAAACAAGATCACTTCAATGCAAATGTTATGAAACAGTTGAAATACAATTCTAATATGATTGCTCGCTTGAGTAACTTGTTTTAGATCACTAATGATGTTAGAGGTGTAGGAAAACATGCATCTATGGTCCACACCCAGTTAGAAGAAGTTGCTAAATCTCAAAAAGAATTGCTTAATGAAATAAAAAATAATATAAATGATTTTGCTGTTAGAGTAGCAACTAGAGGAGGTCAATTGACTCAGGAACTACTTTATCCTGAGGGACATACTAAAAGGATTGAACAAGACTCTCAAAGAATTAACACTGATGCACCAAGTCCTTCTAAAAAGAAGAAGAGAAAGAAAAATGATAGGACTTTGCATGCCTCTAGTGAACCTGAAGTAGAAAAACCTCCTGATAATAATAATGATGTTTCTGTTTCTGATGCTAAAACTCAGTCTAGTAATGAACATTCATCTAGTGATAATGAAAAAGATAATGATGATGTTCATGAAGACACTTGATACGTCTCCAGCGTATCTATAATTTTTTTATTGTTCCATGCTATTATATTATCTGTTTTGGATGTTTTATATGCATTAATATGCTATTTTATATTATTCTTGGGACTAACCTATTAACCCAGAGCCCAGTGTCACTTTCTATTTTTTCCTTGTTTTAGAGTTTTACAGAAAAGGAATACCAAACGGAGTCCAAACGGAATAAAACTTTCGCGATGATTTTTCTTAGACCAGAAGACACCCAGGGGACTTGGAGAGGGGGCCAGAAGGTTCCCGAGGAGGCCACACGCCTACTAGGTGCGCCCCGCGGGGCGCCCTGAGGGCTTGTGGGCCCCTCGGGAGTCCTCCAACCCTAATCTTGCACTATCAATTCATAAATATTCCCCCAACATTAGAAGCATCCACCAAAATACTTTTCCGCCACCGCAAGCCTCTGTTCCCATGAGATCCCATCTTGGGGCCTTTTCGGCACCTTGCCGGAGGGGGATTCGATCACGGAGGGCATCTACATCAACCTTGTTGCCCTCCCGATGAAGCGTGAATAGTTTACCACAGACCTACGGGTCCATAGCTAGAAGCTAGGTGGCTTCTTCTCTCTCTTTGATCTTTAATACAATGTTCTCCTTGATGTTCTTGGAGTTCTATCCGATGTAATATTGTTTTGCGGTGTGATTGTCGAGATCTGATGAATTATGGATTTATGATCAGATTATCTATGAATATTATTTGAGTCTTCTCTGAACTCTTTTATGCATGATTAAATATCTTTGTATTTCTCTTCGAATTATCGCTTTGGTTTGGACAACTAGATTGGTTTTTCTTGCAATGGGAGAGGTGCTTAGTTTTGGGTTCAATCTTGCGGTGTCCTCACCCAGTGACATAGTAGGGGTAGCGAGGCACGTATTGTATTGTTGCCATCAAGGATAAAAATATGGGGTTTTCATCATATTGCTTGATTTTATCCCTCTACATCATGTCATCTTACTTAAGGCGTTACTCCGTTCTTATGAAGTTAATACTCTAGATGCATGCTGGATAGCAGTTGATGTGTGGAGTAATAGTAGTAGATGCAGAATCGTTTATGTCTACTTGACACATATGTGATGCCTATATTCATGATCATTGCCTTAGATATTGTCATAACTTTGCTCTTTTCTATCAATTGCTCGATAGTAATTTGTTTACCCACCGTATGTTTTCTTTCAAGAGAGAAGCCTCTAGTGAAACCTATGGCCCCCGGGTCTATTTTCCATCATATATTTTCATACCTATAAAACAAAAAAACAAAAGATCATTGCCTTATATACTTTTTGTGGATTTTTTATGGACCATAAGACTCCTGATGGGCCAGAGCAGCACCTGGGGGGTGCCTCGAGGGGGGCACAACCCACCAGGGCACATCTGGGGGCCCAGGCGCGCCCAAGTGGGTTGTGCCCACCTCGGTGGCCTCCCACACCCCCTCTTTGCCCTATAAGATCCCAAATATTCAGAAGTTCCACCACCGCAAGGCTCTGTAGCCACTGAAAACCAATCTAGACCTCGTTCCGGCACCCTGCCAGAGGGGGAATCATCACCGGTGGCCATCTCCATCATCCCGGCAGCCACCACGATGAGGAGGAAGTAGTCCACCCTCGGGGCTGAGGGTTTGTACCAGTAGCTATGTGTTTAATCTCTCTCTCTCTCTCGTGTTCTTGAGATGTCACGATATTGATGAATCGCGGGCTTTGTTAATATAGTCGGATCATATGGTGTTTTCCCCTCTCTATCTTGTTGTGAACTGAGTTTTCCCTTTGATATTTCGTTCTTATCGGATTGAATACTTTTATGGATTTGAGAGCACTTGATATATGTCTTGCATATGAATACTCATGGTGACAATGGGGTATCATATTGATTCACTTGATATGTGTTTTGGCACTCAACCCGCGGATTCCCGATGTGACATTGGGGTAATCTACGGATAGGGGTTGATGCACATTCTTGTCTTTGTTTCTCTGGTAGAAATCTTGGGGCACTCTTTGAGGTTCTTTGTGTTGGATTGAGTATTATGAATCTGAAATTATTTGGTGTTATTTTAGTATGAACTCTTGGATAGATCGATCGGAAAGAATAGCTTCGAGGTGGTTTCGTACCCTACAAGCAATTTCTTCTTATGTTCTCTGCTAGATAGGAACTTTGGAGTGTTTCTTCATCGCACTTTGAGGGATGGTTATATGATCCAATTATATTAGCATTGTTGAGAGATTGCACTAGCTAAAGTACGGACCGTTTGTGCTCCATTTTATCAATTGCTACCTTGTTGTTTTTATTGTTCTTATTACAAAAAAATCAATATCTACTATCCATATTACACTTGTATCACCATCTCTTCGCTGAACTAGTGCACCTATACAAATTACCATTGTATTTGGTGTGTTGGGGACACAAGAGACTTTTTATTATTTGGTTGCAGGGTTGTTTGAGAGAGACTATATTCATCCTACTCCTCCCACAAATTGATAAACCTTAGGTCATCCACTTGAGGAAAAATTGCTACTGTCCTACAAAACTCTGCACTTGGAGGCCCAACACGAGTCTACAAGAATAATGTTGCGTAGTAGACATCACTTTTGCCCAGGTTCCGCCTCGAGATGGTGGCATTTCGTCCCGAAAGCTTCCTTATGATTTTTTTCTAAGTCAAAACCTTTCATATAGCAAAAGATGGACACTGGGGGCTGGCCAGGGGGCCCACAAGCTCAAGGGGCGTGCCCTGGGAGGTAGGTCGCGCCCCAGGCTTGTGGCCACCCGGTGAGTCCCCTTCTGTTGTTTCTTCGCCCAATATTTTTTATATAATCCAAATCAATTCTCCGTAAAGTTTTGGGACATTTGGACTTGTGCGGAATAGGTATCTCAGATTTGCTCCTTTCCCGTCCAGAATTCCAGCTGTCGACATTCTCCCTCTTCATGTAAATATTGTAAAAATAAGAGAGAAAGGCATAAGTATTGTACCATAATGTGAAATAACAGTCCATAATGCAATAAATGCAACATAAAAGCATGATGCAAAATGGACGTATCAGAGACTCTCTATATGAAAAACTTGGTGCTACCTTGAAGCACAAGTGTGGAAAAGGATAGTAACATTTCCCCTTCTCTCTTTTTCTCTCATATTTTTGGTGGGATCTTTTTGGCCAATTTTTGCTCTTTTTATTTATTTATTTCCTCACTAGGACAATGCTCTAATAATGATGATCATCACACTTCTATTTACTTACAACTCAAAATTACAACTCAATAATAGAACAAAATATGACTATATGAATGCCTCTGGCAGTGTACCAGCATATGCAATGATCTAGCATGACATGTATTAAAAATGATAAACGGTGTCTGAGCCACAAATACTATGCCAACTATATGATCATGCAAGGCAATATGAAAATGATTATGTGTGTCATATAAATGGAATGGTGGAAGTTGCATGGCAATATATCTCGGAATGGCTATGGAAATGTCATAATAGGTAGGTATGGTGGTTGTTTTGAGGAAGATTTAAGGAGGTTTACATGTGATAGAGCGTATCATATCACGGGGTTTGGATGCACCGTGATACGTCTCCAACGTATCTATAATTTTTGCTTGTTCCATGTTGTTATATTAATTCTTGGATGTTTTATAATCATTTTATAGCAACTTTATCATTTTTTGGGACTAACCTATTGACATAGTGCCCAGTGTCAGTTGTTGTTTTTTGCTTGTTTTTTACTTCACAGAAAATCAATACCAAATGGAGTCCAAACACAGCGAAACTTTTTGGATATTTTTTCTGGACCAGAAGGAACAAGTTTGGCCAAAGAAGTACCAGAGGGGTGCCCCGAGGAGGGCACAACCCACCTGGGCGCACCTGAGGTCCCACCTCGGAGGCCTACCGCACCGCCTCTTTGCTCTATAAATACCCCAAAAATCCAAAAACCTTAGGGGAGTCGACGAAACACAATTCCAGCCGCCACAAGTTCCAAAACCACCAGATCCAATCTAGACACCATCACGGAGGGGTTCATCAACCTCATTGGTGCCTCTCCGATGATGTGTGAGTAGTTCATTGTAGACCTATGGGTCTGTAGGCAGTAGCTAGATGGCTTCCTCTCTCTCTTTTGATTCTCAATATAATGGTCTCTTGGAGATCTATTTGATGTAACCCTTTTTGCGGCGTGTTTGTTGGGATCCGATGAACTTTGAGTTTATGATCAGATCTATTTTATCCATGAAAGTTATTTGAGTTTTGATCTCTTATATGCATGATTACTTATAGCATCGTATTTCTTCTTCGAATCTTTGGTTTAGTTAGGCCAACTAGATCAATTTTCCTTGCCATGGGAAGAGGTGCTTTGTGATGGGTTCGGTCGTGCGGTGTTCTTTCCCAGTGACAGAAGAGGCAGCAAGACATGTATTGATTGTTGCTATTAAGGATAACAAGATGGGGTCTATTCCTACATGAATAGGTCTTGTCTACATCATGTCATCGTTCTTATTGCATTACTCCGTTTTTCCATGAACTTAATACACTAGATGCATGCTGGATAGTGGTCGATGTGTGGAATAATAGTAGTAGATGCAGGCAGGAGTCGGTCTACTAATCTTGGACATGATGCCTATATAATGATCATTGCATGGATATCATCATAATTATTTGAAGTTCTATTAACTGCCCAACAGTAATTTGTTTACCCGTCGTATGCTATTTTTCTCGAGAGGAGCCACTAGTGAAATCTACGGCCCCTGGGTCTCTTCTTTATCATATTTGCTTTCCGATCAATTATTTGCCTCTTTTATTTTTAGATCTATTAATCCAAAAACCCAAAAATACCTTGCTGCAATTTTTGGTTATTTATTTTATCTCGCGTTCCCGCGAGATCTATTTATCCAATCTACTACAATTTTATCTATCTTTTATCGTGGAGGGATTGACAACCCCTCTTACGCGTCTGATACGTGTCAAACGTATCTATAATTTTTGCTTGTTCCATGTTGTTATATTATCATTCTTGGATGTTTTACAATCATTTTATAGCAAATTTATATCATTTTTTGGGACTAACCTATTGACATAGTGCCTAGTGTCAGTTGTTGTTTTTTGCTTGTTTTTTTACGTCACAGAAAATTAATACCATACGGAGTCCAAACGCAGCGAAACATTTTGAAGATTTTTTCTGGACCAGAAGGAACAAGTTGGGCCAAAGAAGTACCAGAGGGGTGCCCCAAGGGGCATAACCCACCTGGGCACGGGCACGCCCAGGTGGGTTGTGCCCACCTCGGTGGCCTCCCGCACCGCCTCTTTGCTCTATAAATACCGTGAAAATCCAGAAACCCTAGGGGAGTCGACGAAACACAATTACAGCCATCGCAAGTTCTAGAACCACCAGATCCAATCTAGACACCATCATGGAGGGGTTCATCATCCTCATTGGTGCCTCTTCGATGATGCGTGAGTAGTTCATTGTAGACCTACGGGTCCGTAGGCAGTAGCTAGATGGCTTCCTCTCTCTCTTTTGATTCTCAATACAATGGTCTCTTGGTGATCTATTTGATGTAACTCTTTTTGAGGTGTGTTTGTTGGGATCCTATGAACTTTGATTTTATGATCAAATATTTTTTATCCATGAAAGTTAATTGAGTTTTGATCTCTTATATGCATGATTGCTTATAGCCTCGTATTTCTTCTTTGAATCTTTGGTTTAGTTAGGCCAACTAGATCGATTTTTCTTGCCATGGGAAGAGGTGCTTTGTGATGGGTTCGGTCGTGCGGTGTTCTTTCCCAGTGATAGAAGGGGCAGCAAGACACGTATTGTTCGTTGCTATTAAGGATAACAAGATGGGGTCTATTCCTACATGAATAGATCTTGTCTACATCATGTCATCGTTCTTATTGCATTACTCTGTTTTTCCATGAACTTAATACACTAGATGCATGCTGGATAGCGGTCGATGTGTGGAGTAATAGTAGTAGATGCAGACAGGAGTCGGTCTACTAATCTTGGACGTGATGCATATATAATGATCATTGCCTGGATATCGTCATAATTATTTGAAGTTCTAGCAATTGCCCAACAGTAATTTGTTTGCCTAGAGAAGCCACTAGTGAAATCTACGGCCCCCGGGTCTCTTCTTTATCATATTTGCTTTCCGATCTATTATTTGCCTCTTTTATTTTCAGATCTATTAATCCAAAAACCCAAAAATACCTTGCTTTAATTATTTTTTTATTTGATCTCGCGTTCCCGCGAGATCTATTTATCCAATCTACTACAATTTTATCTATCTTTTACCCAGGAGGGATTGACAACCCCACTTACGTGTCAGGTTGCAAGTATTTGTTCTTTGTGTGCAGGTACCGTTTACATAGTGTTGCGTGGTTCTCCTACTGGTTCGATAACCTTGGTCTTATAACTGAGGGAAATACCTACTGTAGCTGTGCTGCATCATCCCTTCCTCTTCGGGGAAAATACTGACGCGGACACGAGCCATCAAGAAAGGATTTCTGGCGCCGTTACTGGGGAGACATCATCAGCATCTATCAGGTTCCTAATCACAAATCTCATCTCCTTGCAATTTACATTATTTTCCATTTGCCTCTCG
>NC_057799.1:116846671-116861370 GCF_018294505.1 Triticum aestivum
ATGGTTGTTTTATTCGCCCTCTTTTTTTCCTTCGTGGTTTTCTCGTCAGATCTATCTTTTTGCTTGCAATCATGAGTGATTTTGGTATGGCGGAAACAGATGATGGCCTAACTCCTAAAATTTGACGATCTGGCAATCTGGATGCTAAAACTTTTGTTTTGGGGCAAGGGAATGTTATGGGAAAAGAACATATCCAAGAATTTTTTTAATTGTGTTGGAAATTTAAGTCTTAGCGATGCTCCTATACTTAAAAGGACTAAATCTTATGCGGAAGCTATTTCAGCACTAGTTCTGAAACTTGAAAATAAATTTATCTGTACCCATCCTACCTTGCAAAGATTGTTTTATGAGTTACCTATCATAAAGAATCCCAAAGCTAAAAAGTTGGCTACCCTTGTTCTTATGAATGAATTTGATTACATAATACGGAAAGCTAGGGAAATTTTTGATTTTTATGGTATGAACCATGAAAAACTGGTGATATATGAGATCCTTTATAATAGTGATTATATGTTGGAAATAATCAAATTTTTGATGAGAATCTTAAAAAGGAAATCCCCGTTTTAGATATAATCCAACAAGTTTTCAATGATGTTAATCAACACTATTCTTGGATTGTTGCCGGAAATAAAAGGGGATATGATGATAAGCAACTTGATAGTGCTAAAGTTTCTATGGATAATGTGTTCTATGTTGTTGACAATACTTAGATCTTTTCTTTATGCCTAGCTAGGGGCGTAAAACGATAGCGCTTGTTGGGAGGCAACCCAATGAATAAATTTTATTTTTGCCTTTTTATTTCTGTTTTTGAGTGTTTGCACAATTATGCCTCTGTTATGATTGTGTATTTTATGTTTTAATTAGTGTTTGGGCCAAGCAAAGCCTTTGGGATCATGTTTGGTGATGGTTGATTTGATCTTATTGGAAAACAGAAACTTTTGCATCTAGTAAAATAATTTTCAAAAATCACAGAAGCGATAATAGCTTCTGAATTTTTTACACAAGATTGATATACAAATTGCCTACATCTTCCTAATTTTTTAAAAAAAATGGAGTTACATAAGCATACGAAGTTTTCAGATTGCTACACATTGTTCTGTTTTTGACAGATTCTGTTTTCTTTGTGTTGTGTACTTATTTTGATGAATCTATGGACTTTATCGGGGGGTAGGAGCCATAAAAAAAATTGGAATACAGTAGAGATAATGCAAAAATAAAATATGAATGGGTTTGAAACAATACTTAGAGTAGTGATTTGCTTTGTTATACTGACGGATCTCACGAAGGTTTTGTTGAGTTTTGTGTGATTGAAGTTTTCAAGTTTTGGATGAGATCACGATGGATGAAGGAATAAGGAGTAAGAAGAGCCTAAGCTTGGGGATGCCCCATGGCACCCCAAGTTATTATCCAAAGAGAAACAAGCAACTAATCTTGGGGATGCCCCAGAGTGGCATCCCCTCTTTCTTCTAACGACCATCGGTATTTTACTTGGAGCTATGTTTTTATTCGTCACATACCATGAGTTTTGCTTGGAGCGTCCTGTATTATATGAGTCTTTGCTTGTTTTGCTTTTTATTTTGTGTCATCTATCCTTGCTGGACATACCTATTTGAGAGAGCCAAAATTATGCTATGATTTGTTAGAATTGCTCTTTATGCTTCACTTAAAAAAATTGAGCTATGGAATTGCTCTAGTGCTTCACTTATATATTTTTTTAGCACGGTGTGCTTTAGTATTTTTGAAGAAATGCTCTCATGATTCACTTAGATTTATTTGAGAGTTAGTAAATTTTTGAATAAATTCTCTCTTGCTTTACTTATATTATTTTGAGAGATGAAAAGTTTTATGCTATGTTCTTCACTTAGATTTTGTTTGAGCTATCAAAAGCAACATATGAAACTAGTCCCAAAGTGATAGATATTCAAGAGGGATATAGTAAAAACGTTCATGAAGATCATTGGACAAAATAAACTTGATTCCTTGTAATAGTTTTGTGATATGATGATAATAATATGTGAGTCATGTTGGTGAGTAATTATGCTTTAGTAAGAATATTGGGGTTAAGGTTTGCGATTCCCTATGAAAGCACAAAAGTCAATAGTTATGCAATGAAATTACATCCTACTTGTGGTGCATTAGTCGGTGTTAGTTATGCTTAATGCTCGTTTATGTGATTTTTTGTTTCTTGGTTGGGTGCTTCTCAATCTATTTGCTAGCCTTCCCATGTACTAAGTGGGATTACTACTTGTCCATCCAAAATCCTTAAACCCAGCTTTTCCATATGAGTCCACCATACCTACCTATATGTGGTATTCTCTTGTCGTTCTAAGCAAATTTGTATGTGCCATCTCTAATTTTCAAAATAATTTCCTTTTTGTGTGCTCGTACCGCTCATGAAGCAGTAGGGGGTGGCTGATATTTTTCCATGCTAGATGTGTTATTCTCAAGATAAGTGTTTATTCACTCGTCATTACACGAGAGTACGGCAAAGGTATTAGGGATGCCTAGTCCCAAAATGAAAAATGAATTTACTTTATGTCGTCAAATAATAAATTCATTGGAAAGTTTTGGTATGGACAGCACCCGTGGATACGGTTAGCCGTGGAGTGTGAAAGTATGGTGGAAAAAGGAATAAACTTTAATTTCTGTTTGGGAACCGCCTATGATATATCTAGCATGGAAAGTATTGGGAACTACTTGATCGATTTCGTTGACAGGAAAAGCATGCCACCCAAAAAGTTTTATCTCTATCTTTTTCGCTTTGAGCTTTGGCACCTCTACAAATCCCTACTTCCCTCTGCGAAGGGCCTTTCTATTTACTTTATGCCATTTTTATTTTTTATTTGAGTCTCCGTCTTCTCTTATAAAGCACCAACTAAGGGCACTATGATCGTACTTGAGCATTGGATGTAGCTAATATGCGAGTGTGTTTCATGAATGGATCAATGATCGAGCATGATGGGCTAGGATAACTTGCTTTAGTGTTGATATTTTGAAAGACATGGTTGCTTGTTGATATGATTGAGTATTGAAATCTTCATGTCAAAACTAGACTATTGCTTTGAATCATATAAAAGTCGAAATGTCCATGCTACAAAATAAAAGAATATGTGATGAACATGTTAGGCAGCATTCCACATCAAAAATTATGTTTTTATCATTTACCTACTCGAGGACGAGTAGGAATAAGCTTGGGGATGCTGATACGTCTCCAACGTATCTATAATTTTTGCTTGTTCAATGCTGTTATATTATCATTCTTGGATGTTTTACAATCATTTTATAGCAACTTTATATCATTTTTGGGGACTAACCTATTGACATAGTGGCCAGTGTCAGTTGTTCTTTTTTGCTTGTTTTTTACTTCGCAGAAAATCAATACCAAAGGGAGTCCAAACGCAGCGAAACTTTTTGGAGATTTTTTCTAGACCAGAAGGAACAAGTTGGGCCAAAGAAGTACCAAAGGGGTGCCCCGAGGGGGCACAAACCACCTGGCGCGCCCTGGTGGGTTGTGCCCACCTTAGTGGCCTCCCGCACCGCCTCTTTGCTCTAGAAATACCCCGAAAATCCAAAAACCCTAGGGGAGTCGACGAAACACAATTCCAGCCGCCGCAAGTTCCATAACCACCAGATCCAATCTAGACACCATCACGGAGGGGTTCATGATCCTCATTGATGCCTCTCCAATGATGCGTGAGTAGTTCATTGTAGACCTACGGGTCCGTAGGCAGTAGCTAGATGGCTTTCTCTCTCTCTCTCTTTTGATTCTCAATACAATGGTCTCTTGGAGATCTATTTGATGTAACTCTTTTTGCGGTGTGTTTGTTGGGATCCAATGACTTTGAGTTTATGATCAGATCTATTTTTATCCATGAAAGTTATTTGAGTTTTGATCTCTTATATGCATGATTACTTATAGCCTCGTATTTCTTTTTCGAATCTTTGGTTTAGTTAGGCCAACTAGCTCGATTTTCTTGCCATGGGAAGAGGTGCTTTGTGATGGGTTCGATCGTGCAGTGTTATTTCCCAGTGACAGAAGGGGCAGCAAGACACGTATTGATCGTTGCTATTAAGGATAATAAGATGGGGTCTATTCCTACATGAACAGATCTTGTCTACATCATGTCATCGTTCTTATTGCATTACTCCATTTTTCCATGAACTTAATACACTAGATGCATGCTGGATAACAGTCGATGTGTGGAGTAATAGTAGTAGATGCAGGCAGGAGTCGGTCCACTAATCATTAGTGGCTTCTCTCGAGAAAATAGCATACGGTGGGTAAATAAATTACTGTTGTTCAATTGATAGAAGAGCAAATAATTATGATGATATACAAGGCAATGATCATGTATATAGGCATCACATCCAAAATTATTAGACCGACTCCTGCCTGCATCTACTACTATTACTCCACACATCAACCACTATCCAGCATACATCTAGCATATTAAGTTCATGAAAAATGGAGTAATGCAATAAGAACGATGACATGATGTAGACAACAGTGGCGGAATCAGGCCTGGGGCAACTGGGGCTGTAGCCCCAGGCATGGCCCATCTATAGGTTATATATCCAGCAAGAATTTCCCGTGTTAATAGAGTTCTAGAGGCCCAGCCCCAGGCAAGAAAACCCAGCAGCCCCAGGTCTCAGCCCATAAACAATCCAAGCATCCAATTTCAACAGAGCACTCCATCCCGAGAAGCCCAGTTAACACGATCTCTCCAACAAATCGCTAGCCACCTCGGCCAAATCGCTCGAAGCCACGACGCACGATCCTCATCTTATCGATCCATGGAAAACTACGCCGCCGACTGTCCTGTACTGCTCGACTCCACCCGACGCGCCCTCCGGCGGCCGGCACTTGGAACTCAAATCTCTCGCATCACATCATTGGAGAAGCCCCATCGATGCGTCATGTTCTCCATTAACCAATCTCATGATTTCCACAACCGGCTGGAGAGGTAATTTTAAGTTTGTTGTATCATCTATAGTAATATTTTTCCTTGTTTCTTTTTATCAGCAGAAATCAATGAACTGGGGATATTAAATAGATCAAAGATGAAGAGGACCTGGATAATTAAGATTATATAGTGCTAACAAAAATAAGGAAACACATGGGGCTTCTACCTCGTGCTCTTTGTGATAATGCTATAATGTGGTGTACTTCTAACATGCATTGGTAGGTGTGATAATTTAGTGTTTTTAGGTATCTTTGAGGTGTCCCGCAAAAAAGGTATCTTTGAGGTGATCGTATTTGGCGTTATTTATACCAGTTTAGCTTTAGCCCTAGGCTTCAAGAAATCCTGGCTCCGCCTCTGGTAGACAAGATCTATTCATGTAGGAATAGACCCCCATCTTTTTATCCTTAATGGCAGCGATACATGCGTGTCATGTATCCTTCTGTCACTGAGAATAAGCACCGCAAGATCGAACCCATCACAAAGCACCTCTTCCCATTGCAAGAAAAATCAATCTAGTTGGCCAAACCAAACCAAAGTTTCAGAGAAGAATACGATGCTATAATGATCATGCATAAAATAGTTCAAAGAAGACTCAAATAATATTCATAGATTTAACTGATCATAAACTCGCAATTCATTGGATCCGAACAAACACACCGCAAAAAGTCATTACATCAAATAGATCTCCAAGAACATCGAGGAGAACATTGCATTGAAGATCAAAAGGTGATAAGAAGCCATCTAGCTACTGCCTACGAACCCATATATCTATGGTAAACTACTCACGCATCATCGGAGGAGCACCAATGAGGATGATGAACCCCGCCGTGATCATTTCCCCCTCCGGCAAGGTGCCAAAAAAGGGCTCTAGATTGGATCTCGTGGTTCTGGAACTTGTGGCGGCTGGAATTGTGTTTCGCCGACTCCCCCGGGGTTTCTAGAGTATCTGAGTACTTATAGAGTTGAGAGGCGGTGGAAAAGGACCGTGGGCCCCACAAAGCACTAGAGCACGCCTGGGGCCTCTGGCGCACCCTGGTGTCTCGTGGGCCCCATGAGCCTCCTCTGGTACACCTCCTGGGCTCCCTGGATCTCTTTTGGGCAGAAAAAATCTCAAAAAAGTTTTGTGGCATTTGAACTTCATTTGATATGGATATTCTGCGAAGTAAAAAACAAGCAAAAAACAACAACTAGCACCGGGCACTAGGTTAATAGGTTAGTCCCAGAAAATGATATAAAGTTGCTAGTAAATGAATGTAAAACATCCAAGATTGATAATATAACAGCATGGAACAATCAAAAATTATAGATATGTTGGAGACGTATCATGGAACACCGCAAGATTGAACCCATCACAAAGCACCTCTCCCATTGCAAGATAAATCAATCTAGTTGGCCAAACCAAACAGATAGATCGAAGAGAAATACAAAGCTATAACAATCATGCATAATGAAGTTCAGAGAAGACTCAATTAATATTTATGAATAATCTGATCATAAACCCACAATTCATCGGATCCCAACAAACACACCACAAAAAAAAGATTACATCGGATAGAACTCCAAGAAGATCAAGGAGAACATGGTATTGAAGATCAAAGAGAGAGAAGAAGCCATCTAGCTACTAGCTATGGACCCGTACGTCTGTGGTAAACTACTCACGCATCATCGGAAGGGCAACAAGGATGATGTAGAAGCCCTCCGTGGTCGATTCCCCCTCCAGCAGAGTACCGAAAAAGGCCTCCAGATGCGATCGTGGAAGAACAAAGACTTGTGGTGGCGGAAAAGTGTTTCGGGTGGCTCCCTTGTGTATTAGGAATATTTGAGAATTTATAGAAGTGGAATTAGGTCAAGATGTACCACGAGGGGCCCACAAGCTCAGGGGGCGTGCCTGAGCCCCCTGGCCACGCTTGGTGAGCTTGTCGCTCCCTCGTGGCTCGTCTGGTCTTCTCTCGAACCTTCTATTGTCTCCCTTGGTCCAGAAAAAATCGTCAGAAAGTTTCATAGCGTTTAGACTCCGTTTGGCACTGATTTCCTGAAAAGCCAAAAACAAGCAAAAAACAGCAATTGACACTGGGCACTAGGTTAATAGGTTAGTCCCAAAAAATGATATATAATTTCATATAAAACATCCAAGGTTGATACTATAATAGCATGGAATGGTAAAAAATTATAGGTACTTTAGAGACAATCTTTACACCTAGCGATATCCTAAGATCCGCAAAACATGATCACCAACAACATTTGAGCTAGTCCTATAGGTGATACTAGGAATCTTTTTTACCGCTTATCATTCCACACGTGCATATGAGTTTTTTACTGAATCACATATTCCAAGATCATAGCAGTTATAGCATAGAATATACACTCTTAATTATGAGCATAGAAATATAATAATACAATATTATTGCCTCTAGGGCATATTTCCAACAGAATGATCATGGTCATAAATATAAATATTGTAATTTAATTGCTGTCCAACTGTAATTTGTCCACCACACCACAGTTGTCTACTTGGAGAGATGCGAGTAGTGAACCTATGGGCCCAAGGGTCTATTTTCCTTTACTGAAAGCATCATCAAAAATAGTATTCTTTGTTGTACCGTTTTATTTATTTTATCTATCTATCAATTCCTACCATACCGTGCAATTTAATCTTGTAACTAGCAGGATGAGGAGCTTGACAACCTTCTTGAAGTGTTGGGGGCAAGTTTGTATTGTGTTTAGTGTGCAGGTACCCATGACTTTGTTTGCTGGAAGAACTCCTTCTAGTTCGATAAATCTTGGTTCTCTACCGTGGGAAATACTTATTTCTAGGTTACTTCATCCTTATACTTGGTGGTTAGCTAACCGTGCTTACGAGAGAGCTAGTAGCACCCAACACACAAGAAGGAACAAGGAACAACAGTGGAGAACCAGAAACAAGCTACACAAATAGCCAACACCAACAACTTAGCACCCAACACCACTAGGCAAACCAAGAAGAAATGGCAAACTAGCATTGTCGGATCAGTCTAAAGGATAATTAACACCAAGAAGACATAGAGAAGAAGTCGTGTGTTGCCATGTGTTCACTATGCACCTTGAAGAACTAGGAGTGTCGCAACCACTGTCGAAGGGATTCCCACTGCCTAGCCATGACGTGACATAGAGGTGCCAAAGGGAAATGTTTCGCTGAGGCAGCTCTGCTCCTCCTCTGAGCCACACCATAGCCACCATCACAAATAGAGAGAACGAGAACAGTATGTGAGGCAACCAAACATCAGGCGTGAACAAAGGGCACCAAACTTGGAGACCTCAGTTCCTCCATGAGACCCCAAAGAGAGGTCAAGGGTTAGTAACGGGATGACCAAGGCGGTAGCCACAACCATAGATCACTTCCACCGCCACCACCATACACCCCACACATGCATGCTTGGCCAATCGTGCTCGAGCCAAGATGAGAACAGACCAACAACGGATTAATGGCAGACTCCGCCCCAAGGGGGTAATGACATCAAGGACACCGTCGTAGTCCAATCCAACAATGGATCTTAGGCTTTCATCCGGGGCACATTGGAAGGATGAGCCGTGGAAGCTTCGCAATGACTCCTCTGAGAAGGAAAAAAGAAAGGCACCCAAAGGCGTCGTCATCATCACTGCCAACATAAGACCGGCACAAGGCTTTCACCTGAAGCATCGCACCTCTAACCTCACCGCACATGCTGCCCGCCGAGTCTGGCAAAGCATAAGAGCACGAGACCTTACCACCTTATGCAACTCGTCGACGAGCGTCCCCGCCGAAGCCAGCGAAAAGGCGCCTTCGGTGACGCCGCCACTTACCTCGAGCACCAGCGTCAGCCGGAGCGGAGATCTAGCCATGTCACATCCTATCCATTACCGCCAACCACAACCTGCTAGATCCACCCCCACCGCCAAGCTCGCATGGCCCGGGACCACTAGCGCGAGCCACAAGTACGATGACGCAGGCGTGCATCCTGGGCGGCAGCACCGAAGCACGAGTTGCCGACACCGCGCCCCCATGGCCGCAGAGAGCCCTCAACACTGTCATGACCACGCGCAGGGCGCTGCTCCTCGAGGGTCCCAGATCTGTCCCTGGCACAGGGCAACCTCCGTTGTGCAGCACGGCTATCGATGCCCGCCGCCGCACCACCCTTCCACCAATACGAGACGTCGCCGCCCCGAAGTGGCGCGGATCTTGAACCACCTGGCAGTCGTGACACATGCGCGGGGTCACAGTTGACTAGGAGAGCCCCACTACCACCTTCCCTGGCACGCACAACTTTGACTGTGTCCCCTCCGGTGGCGGTGAAGTAGGTGGGGCTGGGAAAGGCTGGCGGCGGCCTTTCTAGGGTTTCCTCATAAGCATTTTTGAACTAAAAAATGTACCACTTAAAATAAATTTTGGATTAAAGTGTTTCATTTTAGAGTTTTGTGGACTGAAGTGTATATATCTTTTCTTTTCTTTTTTGCGAATAGACTAAAGTGTATATATCACCTCCGAATTTATGGATCAACAGGGCATTTCACCGGTGAAACCTTTGCCACAAAAAATGCAATTGCCTCCATTGGATTCGATTAAGCCCACACGTTGGGGGCCGGGAGAAACCACAAAGCAGAAAGGCATATGCATCCCAGGATTCGAGACCGCTCGGCAGAAGAATCATACGCAACGCAACGCATCGCGTCGGGCAGGGCAAAATGCTATACTAGTCTCGTGGCATCGGGCAGGCACCAGCAGCAGAGTGCGCCGACATGTTCAGCTCAGCTCAGCCTCGCGGTTCTTCTCCCCGTCCCCGCCCGTGACGCTCCGAAATTTAGCATCCGCTTCACCTTCTTAATCCCTCCCCGCTACGAAAAAGAAAGCAAAGAATCGCTTTTGATGGTTCTCCAATCCTCATTTGGAGCGTCCCACCACCACCACCGAGCAAACCAAAACCCCAAACTTAGCAAAAACCCAAATTTAACCTCGCTCGCCCTCGTCTTGGCCTCCCCCGCCGCCGCTCCCCCTCCCCGCCGCGCCAGCCTCTCTCCGCCCGGATCCTCCACGCTCGCCGGCGATCGCCGGAGACCCCCGCGCCGGCGATCTCCGGCGGTCGCCAGCAATGCCTCCCCCACCGCAGTCCATCGCCGGCAAGGTCGGCCGCTTCTTCAGCTTCGCGGCGGCGCGGGACCGCTGCTTCAGCCGCCGGTTCCAAGCCGCCGGCCTCCGCCCGGTCTCCATCCAGCTCCCCGACTCGGCGCACCCGGTCTCCGTCCAGCTCCCCGACTCGGCGGACCCCGTCACCACCGTCCACATGTGGGTCCCCGCCAGGCCGCCACGCAACCCCCTGGTCCTCCTCCACGGCTTCGGCGCCTCCGCCACGTGGCAGTGGTACCCCTACCTCCGCCCCCTCATCGCCGCCGGCTTCGACCCCATCGTCCCCGACCTCGTCTTCTTCGGCAACTCCACCACCCGCCTCCCCGATCGCTCCGACACATTCCAGGTCCGTCTCGCCGATGCCTGGGCCCGATCCGTCAGTCTTCAACCCCTGCATCCTTGACACCTCCTCTGCTTGTGTCAGGCGCGGTCGATCAAAACGGCGCTGGAAGCCATCGGGGTGACCAAGTTTGGGCTGGTTGGGGTGAGCTATGGAGGGTTCGTGGGGTACAGGATGGCAGCGATGTACCCGGACGCCGTGGAGAGGGTGACTCTGGTGTGCGCCGGCGTTTGCCTGGAGGAGAAGGACCTCGCGGAGGGTCTCTTCCCGGTGGCCGGGGTCGACGAAGCGGCAGCGCTGCTGGTGCCACGGCGGCCAGAGGAGGTGCGGCGCCTGGTCAGGCTCACATTCGTGCGACCGCCGATCATCATGCCGTCGTGCTTCCTTTGGGACTACATTAAGGTTAATTGCTGCTTCCATCAATTTTTGGTTGAATTGGTTTGAAATTTATAATATATTTATAGTATAGGACGTCAGATAAGATTATAAAATACAGGAGAGGGAACATCAAGGCACCTCTAGACTAGAGAATGATGTTTCCTTGTGTGATATTGGGCATCAGTTGGGTCTGAATTGTGTTTCATTTTTCGCATAGTAGAAGATTGTACTTTGCACGTGGTGGTGCAGGCAACTGACTTACTCATTTAAATATGTGAAACCTGAACGTCTGGCTCAGTTCAATCACTTGAAGCCTCTGTCAAAATGGTCTACACTTGAAATACAGGATCCTAGGCACATAGTATTCATGTTAGTTTAATTGGTTGATTACTGATTGTGAGTTTGTGATTGCACATCCATCTCCGTTCTCGAGCCAATTTGATCTGCAAATCAAACACTGCCACAAATTAAAACCTAAGTAAAGTGGTAACATTTGTGTAGTTACTTGCATCCCAGTTTTTGCACACCATTTGTCGGGATGCTTCGAGAGAGAGAGGTGTACTGAGGTGACATATGGAGTGGAGGGGATATTTTTTGCACTGTTGTCTGTTTGTTGTGGTTGAAAACAACTCATTGAATCCATTACGTGGCCGATGTAATGAGCGCCATAGATTTTCTGGAGCCGGCAAAGCCTCAAAATGTTCACACGTGTCAGGAGCTTAGTAGCACATCACTGTTTTTGTTTGTCCTGGTGCATATGTTTTACATGTGAGTATGTGATTTGCTTTTGTTGAGTCAGAGGCATTGGTCACCCGACACTTGCATGTGGAGGGTCCATAGTTAAATTATGACAACATACACGATTTTATAGTTCAGTAGGCTCAGTAGGCCCATCATTTCTTTGCTCGCTCATGTATTTCTGTACTTACCTTCACATTTCTGTATTTTTACCTCCTACAAATAAATTGACTGTTACAGCATATAAATGCCAAGGATAATGACTTTACTAACTTGCATGCTGGAAATCTGTTGGAGTTGCAGTTCAGATGCAATCAGTTGTTTCTCAGATAGGTGTGACATTTCCTTCAAAAAAAGTAACACAAAAGGGATGGAACTGGATATATTAAAAAATAAAATAAAATATTCGTTGGCAAGTGATATACCCTTTTCATTGCAGTTCCTTTGACTGGTTTATATTGACAATATCATTTACTTCTCAAGAATGTTGGCTAATATAAGTTTGAAAAGAAGAAAAATGACGATTGTCTTCTCAATGGTGGTGTGTGGTAAATACCAGGTGGACTACATTGTTTGAGACAACAAAAATATTACTAGTTGGAAAAAAGTGCTTTAACTTTAGCAGTCACTCATTAAAAGGATGGTTTATGGTTCATGCATGTATGCAGTTTGTGAAAGTACTGACCTGCTGGATCAAAAGGGTGTGGAAAGTGAAAGAGAAAAGACGAGCCAAATTATGGAGATGAGCTTTGAGCCTTTTGGAACAATGCTCCCACTTACTCATAGAACACTGCAACCTTTAAAATTGGTATTCTTTTGGAATACATCAGTATCTAAGATTCAGATCAGAACTGAAAAGCAGGTTTTGGTCCTGGAAATGTTAGCAATCCAACTGTTAAAAAATGTAATCTCAGTTTGTGATAAGAATCTCATATGCTTCAGTGAGCTTTTGAAATTAAAAAACTGGTGCTCGCAATGCTTTAGAACATTATGGGGTTTGGAATATGCTGCGAGTGATGTGACAAGCATTGTTCCTGTTCTTATTCAGTTTCAATCATGAAATGATTTGTGCTTTCGGTGCTCTCTTCCTCTTACATTAGGTCACAAATTGAAGTGTTAAATACTGTTCCAAGATTATCTCGAAAAGGGCGTTTGCTTCTTCAGAGTATTTACCTTAACAAAGAATTTGTATTTTCCCATCTAAATTGTGGACCCTTTCCTTTGTCTACTGCATCAGGTGATGGGCTCAGACCATATCGAGGAGAAGACTGAGCTACTACACGCTTTGATTAGTGGGAGGCAAATTTCGACTCTTCCAAAACTACGTCAGGTAGTTTCTTGCAAAATTCTGCTCTCATAGTTGAAGGCCGAAAGGTCTACTAGCGCATGCTTGTGATGGTCATGAATTGATATATAGAATCCTATGAGACTTGTTTCTGTGGTCTGTTTAACATTGTACTGTTTTGGCGCTCCGACATAATGCAGAAGACGCTGATAGTTTGGGGGGAGCAAGATAAGGTGTTCCCGATGGAGTTGGCTCACAGATTGAAGAGGTTCGAAGATGCTAACCTTTTGATAAACATTTCGACCACATGAGTTTGCGGTGCCGGCATCCCTTGAAAGTTGAAACTAACCACTGTGCGGACATGCGAACAAATTGGCAGGCATCTTGATGGGAACTCTCGGTTGGCAGTCATACACAACGCTGGGCACGCAGTCAATCTCGAGAAGCCTACAGATGTGTGCAAGAGCATCATCGAGTTTTTCCAAGAGCCAATCCCCGAAGCTTCAAACGACGAAAGGGTAGGCGTCCCAGCTTTCAGGACATCTTTCCACCATGTCCATGTGAACCATCTCCTGAGATGTCGTAGCATTCTCGATGCCGTCTCGTCTCATCCTCCTTTGCTTCGTCTCGCAGGTGTAGTAGGTGTGGCTCTCATCGAAGCGGCGGATGGTGTCTTCTTCGCTGGGCATCGGCATTGCGGTCAAAATTGACACTGGAAGAGGAAAGGAAGAGGGGGGATCGCAGCGTTCTCGCCATTCTCGGTGGAAAAATACCTGAGTTATGTTGCCTTGAGCAGTGTAATCATCGGTTATGTGAACTGGCATGCCTGCCAGATCACGTTCTGCTACCGTTGTGGTGAAATGTCGCATTGGTTTCCCTATGGCTTCCGTTATGCCCAGTGCCTTTTTTTTTTTTTGAGTGATACACCCAGTGTCAGTTTGCTTGTGATCCGAGTATCCGACGTTGCGAACAAACTGAGTGAAAGAGCAAGAGAAACGCGCGGGGACTATTTGTCGCCTTAAGCGATACAAGTAGCAGCTCTCTAACCACTCCACCCATTCACGCGCGCACAGTCGTAAAAAAGGCAAAGAAATGCGAGAAGGAGGGGTCAAACACGGGTCGAACGCGCGCCGCCCTAACCACTCCACCCAAGTTCGTTCAATGTTAAGAACTAGGGGCGCATCCTAGAGGCTACTCCGACCGTTTTCTTTGGGATTTTTCCTTTTTTTAATTTTGTTTCTTTTCTTTTTATTCTTTTTCGTTTTTTCTTTCATTCATTTTTGCATTTTGTTTTTATTTGGTTATTATGTTCGGTTTTTGTATTATTCTATTTTTTTGGTTTTATTTTTTCTTCTCCAGTTTTTCGTTGGTTTTATTTTTTTCTACTTCATTTTTTTGTTTTTTCTTATGTTTATTTTCGTTTTCCCTCTAAATTTTCGTATATGTCAAACACATTTTTTAATAGGTGATCAAAAAAATTTGTATACACGTTCAACATTGTTCGAACACTTCTTCAATATTTTCAAATACTTTCTCAACATTTTAACACTTATTCAAAACTTTTAAAATACTTGTTCAACATTTTTCAAAATCTTGTTTAATGTTTTTATTACTTATTTATCATTTTTAATAATTATTCAACATTTTCAAATACTTGTTTCACATTTTTTTAAATACTCATTCAGCAATTTTTAATACTTATTCAACATTTTATAAATACTTGCTTAACGCGAGGTCGTAGCCTCCCGCACAGCTGGGTTCCCCCCGACGCGAGGCTTCCCCCTGTGCTCGCTTAAAGCCAGGCATAGGGGTGCCTAGAGAAACGCGAGGATCCTATACGGCGCGTACCGCGCCCGC